>NW_026125735.1:0-140625 GCF_943737965.1 Phodopus roborovskii
GTTGATATGATATCACGGCAGCGAGATGGTTCTGTGGGTGCACTGGCTATTTTCAGTCACCTTGACAGGAGGTAAACTGCCTTATGAGCAGGCAGAAGTAAGGTTTCAATCAATGAAATGCCTCCAGAAGGTCAGTTGAAGACAAATATGCAGAACATTTTCTTAAGTAGTTATTGATAACTGAGGGCCCAGCCCATTGTGGCTGAAACCACTCCTGGGCTGGTGGTACTAGGTTCTGTAAGGAAACAGAACGAACAAGAAATGAGGGGTAAATCAGTAAGTATCACTCCTCCATGGCCTCTGCATCACCTCCCCTGCCTCAAGAGTTCTTCCCAGTTAGGAGTTCCTGCCTTGCCCTTCCCTCAATGGACTGTGACCTCTGGATGTGAGAGAAATAAATCCTTGCCTGTACAAGTTGCTTTGGGTCGTAGTGTTTCATCCACCTAGAAACCCTAACTAAGACTGTGGGTAAATATGTTGCTGCCAAAACTGATGGCAGGGCTTTGATTCCAGGGACACAGAGTGAATGAACAAAACCGATTCCTCCACTTTCCTTTCAACTCCCCGATGTAGCAGTACACACATGCCACCACACACAGACATACATAATATTTTAAAAGGAAGGGGGTAGAGAGATGATCAGCAGTGAAGAGCACAGGCTGTTCTTCAAGAGGACCAGTATGGGTTCAATTCCCTGCCCCCACATGGCAGCTAACAATTGTCTGCCACTCCACTTCCAGGATACCAACATCCTCATGCAGATACACATGGAGGAAAAACACCAATGGATGGAAATAAAAATAAATAAAATCAGAAGGAAAAAAAAGAAGTAAGCCTAGTAGAGACTTGATTTTCAAATAGCCGTGTATATAAGACTCCTAACAATAGTGGAGAGGGGTGCCTGAACTGGCCTTCCCCTATAATGACATTCATGACTACTCAAATTTTCATCACAAAGCCTTCCTCTTGTCCCTGATAGAAGCAGATGCAGGGAACCATATCCAAGTACTAGGCCATGCTCTGGGTGTCTGGTTCCAAGAGATGGAGGGGAGGGATTATATGAGCAAGGGGGATCCAAGTTTCTGGGAGTTCACAGACTCTGGAGGAAAAGCTAGGACCATCCTACACACAAACACACACACACAGTGTTTAAAATCATTTTTTCAAAACAAAGATTACATGTCACACATCTGTGAGTTAATTCTCCTAAGAGATTCCTAGAAATGAGATATTTTCAAGACTCTCATTTACTTTTCAGACGTGATCTCACTGTGTATGGTAAGAGAGCCGCAAAATCTTTGTTCTCTTTGCCTAGATGTCTGAGTGCCAGAATTATAGGTAGGCACTCTATCACACCATGATATATTCAATTTACCAAACATATCAGTATGTACTTCCTTTGCTCAGTCCATCCATGTAAAATACAATTCTAAGTACTTTGTTATCATAAAATAATAATCCCAAAAATTCTAATAGGTATCTCTCTTCATATACTATTTTGTGAAGATTATAAAGTAGGGGGCACTTCCTTCCTACAAAGCAAATATTCTAGTAAGCACTGTCTCTCTGAGGAACCTGCCACCCCATTAATCTGAGAATCACGGGATACACTGACTGTTACCCAATGCTATGCTAGGTATTTGAAAAGGGTTCATTAAAAGATTCCTAATTACTGGGCTGGAGAAATGGCTCACGAGCTAAGAGAACCTGCTATTCTTATTGAGGATCAGGATTCAATAACACATTGAACACATAAAGCCTTACAACCATCTATGTAAATCCAGTTCCAAAGAATCTGGTGCCCTCTTCTGTCCTCTTCAGAAAACAGCTACACATACATACACAATGCACACACCTAGATGCATTCAAAACACTATAAAATAAGGTCAGACATGGTAGCACACGCCTATATTCCCAAGAATAGGTAGAAAGGCAGGATGATCTCTGTGAGGTCCAGACCTACCCAGTCTACAAAAGAGAGTTCCAGGACAGCTCAGGAACCTGGACTCAGGAAAACCACTTATTAAATAAAAATAATTCTTTTACAAAGAGAGATAATAATAACCTGAAAGAGGCTGATGTTTGCCTGTGTCACGGAAACCACAGATGCCATGCTACTTTTGATTCTACACCCCATGAAATGACTCCCATACTTTCTGTTGTCTACCCCAAACCCCACTCCCCGCAGTTCTGAAATAAAACTCAGGACCTGGATGTATATGTGTTCATTCACTGAGATACACACCTAGGCCACTATTGTCTAATTAACTTTTTAAAGGAAACAAAATGTTCACATATAATAATCTAATGTATGACACAGTAACTAAAGGAACATCATATACGAAATCCAGGCCTCTGCTAAAGAAAGAGGCCTCAGCTGGAGAGTTCCAGTTTCCAGTGAGATCCAACTATCCTGCAAAACCTTCCCAAGTTCCAGCTCAGCCCTTGCCCTCTTCTGCCACCTATTGGCCAGAGGTGAGTCTGGGCCCAATCGGGGCTGCCTGTCCCCTACAACCTCTTCCCCCCTCCCCCTGCCAGAACTCCCTGGGTTGACCCCTGATCTGGCTACTTCTGTCTCCGGTCCCCATCGAGAGCACCCTTGGTATCCCGCTGATACACCCCCACCCATACCCAGAGTGAGCCTACCCCTCTACCCTGTGCCCTACCTACACAAGGTCCTGCTGCTCTGGTTGAGGACTGGGACAGAGGGTGGAGCCAACAGTCCACCCTACTTTGGAGACTTCTCGGAGCAACTCTGAACAAAGGAGACCTGACTATCCATGCGGGACCACCCGTAATTTCCACCTGCTTGGTCTCTGACCCTCACCTCCACTCCTCTGCTGGAGTCCCGGGCCCCTCCCAGAGATCCGCCTATCTCTGCGGGTCCACTCGGAGTTCTTGCTGGCATCTTCTACTGGATCCTCATCCTTGACCCCATACCTGGGTCCCTGTCTGTGGAGAAATCTCCTAGAGAGCTTGAACCACACAGAGCTACAGATATTGAATCTCAGGCCCACATAAGCCCATCGGGAAGTACCATAGAGAGAGGGGAGACCCCACCAACACCTACTGCAAGAAGCTATGGGAAGAAGGCAATACAAGAGAACACCTAACAGAAAGACAAGCATTACACCACCAGAATCTAGGGAATCTACACCAACTAGAATGGAACACAACAACAAAGCAGAGGAAGCAGAAGGGTACACCTTAAAAATTACCATCATAAAAATGATAGAGGCCTTCAAAGAAGATGTGAGAAAAAATCCCTTAAAGAAATGGAGGAAAAAACAAACAAAACAGTGGAAGAAATGAACAAATTCCTTAAGGAAAGTACAGAAAGCCAAAAAAAAAAAAAAAAAACAATTAAGCAGGTGAAGGAAACAGTTCAAGACTTGAAAACTGAAATAGAGAAAATAAAGGCAACACAAACTGAAGGAATGCTGGAAATTGAAAAGCTGGGCAAAAAATCGGCAACTACAGACACAAGCAAAACCAACAGAATTCAAGAGATGGAAGAGAGAATCTCAGGCACAGAAGATAAACTAGAAGAAATAGATTCATCGACCAAAGAAACTCATAAATCCAACAAATCCTTAACACAAAACATCCAGGAAATGTGGGACACCGTGAAAAGGCCAAACCTAAGAATAATAGGCATAGAGGAAGGTGAGGAAGCCCAGCTCAAAGGTGCCGAAAACATATTCAACAAAATCATCGAGGAAAACTTTCCAAGTCTGAAGAAGGACATGCCCATGAAAGTACAAGAAGCATACCGAACCCCAATAGGCTGGACCAAGAGAAAAAGACCCCTCGACATATAATAATCAAAACACCTAGCATACAGAATAAAAAAAGAATATTAAGAGCAGCGAAGGAAAAAGGACAGGTAACATGTAAAGGCAGACCTATCAAAATTACACCTGAATTCTCCATGGAAACCCTCAAGGCCAGAAGGTTCTGGATACATGTTCTAAAAGTATTAAGAGAACACGGATGCCAGCCTAGGCTACTATATCCAGAAAAACTCTCAATCACTATAGATGGAGAGAACAAGATATTTAATGACAAATCCAGATTTTCCCAATACGTATCTACAAATCCAGCCCTACAGAAAGTATTAGAAGGAAATCTCCAACCCAAGGAAGGTAACTATGCCCACAAAAATGTAGGCAACAGATAATCCAACTACACCAGAAACCAAGGGTAAAGCAGAACTAATATATTCACAATACCACTGCCAACAACAAACCTAAATCAAACAAGCATCAACAATCAATGGTCCTTACTCACCCTCAACATTAATGGTCTTAACTCACCTATAAAAAGACACAGGCTAACAGAATGGATACGAAGACAGAATCCATCCTTCTGCTGCATACAAGAAACACATCTAAGCTTCAAAGATAGACATTACCTCAGCGTAAAGGGTTGGAAAAGGATTTTCCAATCAAATGGAAATAAGAAGCAAGCAGGCGTAGCTATCCTAATATCTAACAAGTTAGACTTCAAACCAAAATTAGTCAAAAGACATGAAGATGGTCATTTCATATTCATCGCAGGAGAAATCCATCAACACAAATTCTCAGTTCTGAACATCTATGCCCCCTAATACAAAGTCACCCACATTCGTAAAAGAAACACTACTAAAACTCAAAGCTCATATAAAACCTCACACACTTATAGTGGGAGACTTCAATACACCACTCTCAACACTACACAGGACCACAAATCAGAAACTCAACAAAGAAACAAAAGAATTAACAGAAGTTATGTCTCAACTGGGGTTAACAGACATCTATAGAACATTCCATTCAAAGACAAAAGAATATAACTTCTTCTCTGCTCCACATGGAAACTTCTCTAAAATCAGCCACATACTAGGTGGCATAACAAACCTCAACAGATACGAGAGAATAGGAATAGTCCCCTGTATCTTATCGGACCACCATGCTTTAAAATTGGAATTCAACAATAACACAAATAGCAGAAAACCTGCAAATTCATGGAAACTGAGCAATGTACAATTGCACCATTCATGGGTCAAAGAAGCAATAAAGAAAGAAATTAAAGACTTTCTAATATTCAACGAGAATGAGGATACAACATACCCGAACTTATGGGACACCTTGAAAGCAGTGCTACGAGGGAAGTTCATTGCACTAAGTGCCCATATGAAGAAAACAAAGGATAGTCACATAAGAGAATTAACAGCACAACTGAAAGCCTTAGAACAGAGAGAAGCAAAGTCATCCCGCAGGAGTAGACACCAGGAAACAATCAACTTGAGGGCTGAAATCAACAAAATAGAAACCAGGAAAACAATATAAAAAAATCAAAGCAACGAAGAGTTGTTTTTTTGAGAAAATCAACAAGATGGACAAGCCTTTATCCAAATTAATGAAAAAGCACAGAGAGAACATGCAAATTAACAAAATCAGAAACGAAATGGGGAACATAACAACAGACACAGAGGAAATCCAGACAATTTTCAGGTCATACTTTGAAAATATGTATTCCACAAAAAATTGAAAATTCAAAGGAAATGGACAAATTTCTGGATAACTATCACTTACCAAAATTGAATCAAGAACAGACAAACAACTTAAATAGACCTATGACCCGCAATGAAATAGAACCAGTCATTGAAAGTGTTCCAACCAAAAAAAAGTCCAGGGTCAGATGGATTCAGCGGAGAATTCTACCAGACATTCAAGGAAGAACTAATACCACTACTCCTCAAACTGTTCCACAAGATAGAAACAGAAGGTTCATTGCCAAACTCTTTTTATGAGGCCACAATAACTTTGGTACCCAAACCTCACAAAGACACAACTAAGAAAGAAAACTACAGACCAATATCCCTGATGAACATCGATGCAAAAATACTCAATAAAATGCTGGCAAACCGAATTCAAGAATACATCAGAGAAATCATCCACCATGACCAAGTAGGCTTCATACCTGGAATGCAGCGATGGTTTAACATACGAAAATCTATCAACGTGATCCACCATATGAACAAACAGAAAAAGAAAAACCATATGATTATCTCCCTAGATGCGGAAAAAGCCATCAACAAAATTCAACACCCTTTCATGATAAAGGTCTTGGAGAGGTCAGGGATAACAGGAACACACCTAAACATAATAAGAGCAATATACAGCAAACCAACTGCCAACATCAAACTGAATGGAGAGAAACTTAAGCCAATTCCTCTAATCAGGAACAAGACAAGGCTGCCCTCTCTCTCCATATCTCTTCAATATCGTACTAGAAGTTCTATCTAATGCTATAAGACAACAAAAGGAGATCAAGGGGATCCAAATTGGAAAGGAAGAAGTCAAACTGTCTCTATTTGCAGATGATATGATAGTCTACATAAGCGACCCAATAACCTCTACCAGGGAACTCCTACAGCTGATAAACACCTTCAGCAAACTAGCAGGATACAAGATAAACTCAAAAAAAATCAGTAGCCCTACTTTTTTCAGACAACAAAGAGGCAGAGAAAGAAATCAGAGAAACATCACCCTTTACAATAGCCACATGCAACATAAAGTATCTTGGTGTAACGCTTACCAAACAAGTAAAAGACCTATATAATAAGAACTTTGTGGCTCTAAAGAAAGAAATTAAAGAAGATACCAGAAAATGGAAAGATCTCCCATGCTCTTGGTTAGGTAGGATAAACATAGTAAAAATGGCAATCTTGCCAAAAGCTAATCTACACATTCAATGCAATCCCCATTAAAATACCACCACAATTCTTCACCGACCTTGAAAGGATAATAATCAACTTTGTATGGAAAAACAAAAGGCCCAGGATAGCCAAAACAACCCTATGCAATAAAAGAATCCGGGGGGACATCACCATTCCTGACTTTAAGCTCTACTACAGAGCTATAGTTCTGAAAACAGCCTGGTATTGGCATAAAAATAGACAGGTAGACGAATGGAATCGAATTGAAAATCCTGATATTAACCCACACACCTATGAACACATGATTTTGCACAAAACAGCTAAAATTATACAATGGGGCGAGGACAGCATCTTCAACAAATGGTGCTGGCACAATTGGATGAGGGTGTGTAGAAGACTGCAGATAGAACCATGTCTGTCGCCATGCACAAAACTCAAGTCCAAATGGATCAAAGACCTCAACATCAATCCAGCCCCATTGAACCTCTTACAAGAGAAAGTAGGAGGTACCCTTGAACAAATTGGTATAGGAGACCGCTTCCTGAACATAACTCCAGGGGCACAGACACTGGGAGAAACGATTAATAAATGGGACCTCTTCAAACTTAGAAGCTTCGTGTAAGGCAAAGGACACAGTGGACTAGACCAAACGGCAGCCCACAGACTGGGAAAAGATTTTCACAAATCCTATATCCGACAAAGGGCTGATCTCCAAAATATACAAAGAACTCGGGAAACTAGTCAACAAAACACCAAATAACCCTATTAAAAAATGGGGTACAGAACTGAAGAAAGAATTCTCAATAGAGGAAATCAAAAATGCTGAAAGACACTTAAGAAAATGCTCCACATCCTTAGCTATCAGGGAAATGCAAATCAAAACAACTTTGAGATAAGATCTTACTCCCTCCAGAATGGCTAAAATTAGAAACACCAATGATGACTTATATTGGATAGGATGTGGAGAAAGGGGAACACTCCTCCACTGCTGGTGGGAGTGCAAACTCATACAGCCATTTTGGAGATCAGTATGGTGGTTCCTCAGGAAAATGGGAATTAGTTTACCACAAGACCCGGCAATCCCCCTCTTAGGCATATACCCAAAGGATTCACATCCATGCAACAAAGACATCTGTTCAACTATGTTCATAGCAGCACTATTTGTAATAGCAAGAAAATGGAAGCAACCTAGATGTCCCTCAATTGAAGAATGGTTAATGAAGATGTGGCACATCTACACAATGGAATACTACTCTGCAGAAAAACATAATGGAATCTTGAAATTCGCAGGCAAGTGGATAGCACTTGAAGAAACCATCCTGAATGAGGTATCCCAGTCACAAAAAGAGGAACACAGTATGTACTCACTCATATATGGATTTTAGACCTAGATCCAAGGATCACCAGCCTATAATTCACACCACCAGAGGAACTAGGATACAAGATGTATTCTAAGAGATTCATATAAAGTACCTTACAGAACCAGGAAGGGACAAGTCCCCCAGAGCTCAGGGGAAGTGGGGGGGGGGCAGCAAATGGAGAGAAAAGTAGGAGAAAGCATGTGTGACCAGGAAGAATGAGCCTGGTTAGGAATAGAAGACAGGAAAGAGAGAGAGACAGAGACAGAGAGAAAGAACATAAAAAAGGGAGCCAATATTGGTTTGAAGATAAAATTGAACACAAAGAAAGGTCTAGAGAACTACAAGACTGCTCCCAAATAACAATTTCAGCTTCCGTGGAAAGGCTATCATAAATGCCCTTCCCGGAGTGTGAGATCAACAACTCACTTATTCATGGAGCCCTCAACTAATGCCTGTTGGAAACAGGATCAAACACCCATAAACACTCAGTCGAACTAGAACCCAGATGCAGATGGAGAGGACAGGACCATGTGGCAGAAACACATACAGACATCTTACCTGAACAAGGAGGAGCTAACGGGCCACTAGACTGATAGCTGGGAAGCCAGCATGGGACTGACTCAGGCCCCTCTGAATATGGGTCTCACCCAGAAGGACTGAGAAGTCTAAGAGACATCAGACAGTGAAGCAAGGATGTATCCCTGGTGCACAAAAGGACTTTGCAAACATATCACCCATGGAGGGATAACTGCCTTAATCTAGAGACAGGAGAGAAGCCCTAGTCCCTACTTCACATGACCTGTCAGACCTACATGACCCCAACTGGAGGGCATTCCCCTACATGTGGAATTGGGATGGGAGGATGGGAGGATTGGGTGGTTAGGGTACATTTGAGAGGGCAGAGAGGGTAAAAGGGAGGGAAGGAGGGAGGGAAGAAGGGAGGGAAGAAGGGTGGGGGGGAAGGAGGGAGGAAGAGGGGAACTGGGATCAACATGTAAAATAATAAATTAAATTAAAAAAAAATGCTTTGACTCCAAAATTTAAGTTGAAGGACAAGTTACTGGGGAAAAGGATTTCTATTTTTGTTTCCACAGAAAATGAAAAGATGTGGATTCCTTCCAGACTAATGTGGTTTGATCAAGCCAGACTGCCTGAAACAGAGTATGAGGTGATCCTACATTCAAAACAGCTGGACAAAGCAGCCTTATAGACTATAGCCAGGATTTCTGAATCTTCTTCGAATCCCCCATCACAGCACCCCTTACCAGCAGGAAGTAGTTTGGAAAGAACAACGCCCAAATTCCCAAATATTGTCTATAAATGTTTGTTGTCATTTAAATGGAATTTGTTATATAAAATAAATTTTAAAAATTTAAAAAAAAATAAAGGAACATCATATACTTTTAAATGTTTTTAAAAGTAAATGAAATTTTAAATATCTCACCACAAAAACAATATTATGACTTTATTGGATTAATTAGCCTGATTTTACCATTTCATAATATGTAAATTTCAAAATGCCATAAATATGGACAACTTTTGTCAAGCAACCTTCTAAAATGTTTTAATCCCATCACTCATGAGATAGAGGCAGGTGGATCTTTGTGAGATTGTAGCCAATTGATGTACATAGCCAGTTTCCAGGTAGACAGGTTTACATAGATAGGGAGACTCTGTCTCAAAAAAGAGGTAATGTGTACATTATTGAGTTCACATGTTATGAACACTTTCTGAAACGCACTCTTATAGATGCTATACAAGTTGTAGGCATTTGTAATCGAAACACATTTAGTGTCCATTCTGATGTTATCAGACTGGCCTCAAAATGGAAATCCTATGTGCCTTAATGCTTAAGATCAAAATGGCCACAATGATCACCCAAAGATCTACAAAGGCTCTGTGTCTTAAACAAGGATGTGGTGCTGTTTGCGCAAGTTCTTCTGAGAATTCCTTCTTGCTTTAAAAGGTTGCATAGTGCTCACTATTTTAAAAACCACTGCTTTCCCTCACCCACTGTCCAAGTTAAAATAGCACTCATCAGAAATTAAGGGCAGTGCCTTGGAAGAACCCAGACAACCTGAGCAGGCTGGGTTGGTCCGTTGGGTCCCAGATCTGCAGCCATGAGGATCACTTTTTTCTTTTTATCCTTACATGAAGTGATAAAAGTGCTTAGTAGTTGAAATACATGTAAAATCCTGTTATCTTTACACAATGTGACTAGTAATATTGTGAATGAATTCTAGGACAGCCAGGGCCGTATGAGTCCCTTGTTTAAAAATTAATAAGGGAGGGTTGTGGCAGATGCCTTTAATATGAGCACCCAGCAGGCAGAGGAAGGCAGATCTTTGAGTTAGAGGCCATCAGGAGTAAGAGTGAGTTTCAGGTCGAGCAAGGCCCTGTCATGAAAAACTAAAAAAACAAACAAACACACGAACAAAAACTTCCTTAAACTTCCCTACAGCCATTACCTCCAACATTTCTGGTGCATTTATGCCTTCGTAGTTCGCACTCTCCCCAGAATCTTCTCCATGAAAGCTTGCCTCATATATTCCTTTATCCTGACCAACAAGGGAACTGTTGCAGCCAGGGGGAGACAGAAACTATAATGAGCATGAGAAACAGACTGCACCCCCCACTGAGGAGGACACTTCACTGCCCCTCCCTTAGCCATGGAGCTAAACCCAAGGTGCATGTCCTCCAGAGGACAAAGCTGCTCCATGATGTCATGGAAGGTGCCAAATTGGAAGTGTGATTGCCACACATCGATTTCCCTGGGGCAGGTCTGTGTGGGCACAGTGCCTATGTTGTTTCCTTTGCACAAGGGTTTTTCCAGCAGAAATGTAAACAACAAAGAGTCCTGGTGGCTAAAAGCTGCTGAACACAACCAAGAATGGGAAGGAGTGAGTGAGGCCTGAAGTAGACTTCATAGGAGACCACTGGAAGCCTAGATGAGAGACAGGAAATGGGAACAGATGAAAGAAAAGGAGGGTTGAAAAAAGGAAGCTGAATCAGGGCTACCTGTCACAACAGAGTCACAACACAACTTCCAGGGAATTGACTAAGAGTACTCAAATGCAATCGAGGCACAGAGTGTGATTCTGCCCGACTCAATCTCTAGACTAGAATAGATGTCAGGATGAGTGTGTGTTATCCCCATGGAAACTAGTGATGCTCAGGAGAACTAGAAGAGGTGCATCCAAGGCCTTTAGTTTCTCTTGGCCACTGCTGCATGGATAACTACTGCTCCCCTCCACTGCCTGGCTGTTCATCCTTTGTCATATGAGAAGCTTCCTAGGCACAGTGTCACATAACAAAGGACTTGGTACTTGAGCAGAAAAGAGATGTGCCAGGAAGGGGAAGCAAGCACTGGAGAGAGAACACTGTGCAGATTAAGCTTATGATGTGAGGACTTATACACCCACCGTGTCCTTTTGGCATGACACAAAGTCATTATTATTATGTTCATAAAAGGAAATAACTATATTCCTAATGGCTTAGAAAGGTTAATGAGACTAAAATAAATTGTACAAACACATATGGGTGTATGAATCTATGTGTCGTTGTAAATCAACTACTTGAAAGGCACGAAGTATACCAGAGCTTGGAAGGCAGAGGCAGGTGGCTGTCTCAGTTCAAGGACATCCAGGGCTACACAGACACACCCTGTCTCGAAAAAAAACAGAGAGTGAGAGAGAGACAAAGAGAGAAGGAGAGAAATTCCAAGTGAGAACATAGCTGACAGTGAATAAAATGGAGTTTGGCTGGACATGGGGTGCACTGTGGGTTCCCATCTTGGCACAAGAACAGAGAGTTCAAAGCTGTCTTCAGCAAGTGTTAAGACCTAAAGGTCAAAGATGTGGCTACAGTAGGATGTTTGTGTGTCTTAGTCTAAATAACATCAGATCTGAATCTGAGGTGTGGCTACTCCTGACTTCACGGCTAGGGAACGAGAAGTTTGGCACAAAGGTGTGGTTACTGCACTTTTAGAATGAGGGAGGAAGAAAAGTCTGTTTGTTCCATATACATGATAATGTGTTCCCCATTTTGATTAAGGTATATAAGAGTGGTGAAAAATAAACTTTTGGCATTTCAGTATTGCCTGATCTGTCATCCTGACCTTTATTCTGTCTCTCTGTCTTTTCTTTATTGTCTGTAGGTAGCCTTTCCCTTGTCCACACTCCCTCACTCAGGTATGGACTTGGGGCAGCTTGGCTGGCTCTGATTGCAGCCCGACAAAGACTGCTCCTGACCATGCACACCTGTGATTCCAGTTCTAGAAGGACTGAAGCAGGGAGATTATGAATTATAGACAAGGCTGGGATACACAGACAGAGCCTCTCTTAAAAATCAAAGCAAAACATAAATACATAATATAAAATAGGAGGAAAGTATTCTTAAGACAGGGAAAGGCAGATTCATAACTTTTCCATTCACATTTTCTTAGAATTATGGCTGCTTCTATCCTTTTCACTTACATGATGAATGCCTGTACTGTTGTTTTTAAAGCACAGGTCAATTTTGAGTTTGTTTTTTGTACTTGCATTGGGTGATCCATTCTTCAGTCTCCTTAACTTTCTGAACAGGAGGAGGGATGTGCTGCCCTGCTTGAGGCTTTGCACTTGGGTGTGGCTTCTCCTCAGTAAAGTCAGGACACCAATTCTTCTGATGGTTGATTGAGGAGAAAACATGATCACAATCTTTCATGTGTTCAGAAGTTTTCAGTCACAAGTATCAGAAATTCAAATTTGAACTGGTAAGAGGAAACTTGCAGTCAGGTGTGGTGCCACAGGTTTATAATCCCACAGGGAGACAGAGGTGGGGGATCATGAGTTGAGGCCAATTTGAGCTGCACAGTGGGTAAGAAAGAGAACTAATTTATTATACACACAGTGAGTTGAGAAGTCAGAGCAGTCCAGGGCTGGCTGACATAGTGGTTTGTCTACACCCTACACAATTCCACTTTTCTAATCTTTTAGACTTATTTATCTTTATGTGTATGAGCATTTTCCTGTGATGTATGGACACCACGAGGATGTCTTGTGCCCACAGAGGTCAGAAGAGGGTGTCAGGTCCCTTGGGTCTGGAGTTAAGGATGGTTGGGAGCTTCCAAGTGGATTGAGGAAGCTGAACACAGGTCTGTGCAAGAACAAGTGCTCCTACCTATTGAGACACCATTCCAGCCCCCAAGATTCTACTTCTCTCACTCTCTCTGCAATTTTCTGCCTGTGCTCCCCTTTGGGGAGTGGCTTTCCTTCATACTAGCTGCTGACTTTCATGTAGAGGCTGAGTCCCAGTGTTTTACCGACTTTTTTTTCTTATTTGACATATTGAGTTTTTTCTTTTCTTTTTTTATTTAATTTCTTTATTTAATTTATTATTTTACATGTCAATTGCAGTTCCCTCTTCCTCCTTCACTAACTCACTTTTATACTCGCTGCCCTCTCACATGCACCCTGATCACCCTCCCTCCCATCCCCCCACCCCAATTCCACATGTAGGCCAATGCCATCCAGGTGGGGTCATGTAGGTCTGTCAGGTCATTTGAAGTAGGGACTAGGACTTCTCTCCTGTCTCTAGGTTAAGGCAGTATCCCTCCATGGGGATCCTTTTGTGCACCAGTGATACATCCTGGTTCCACTGTCTGAGGTCCCTTAGACTGCTCAGTCCCTCTGGCTGAGGGTGCCTGAGTCATTCTCATTCTGGATCCCCAGCTATCAGTCTGGGGGTTCCATTAGCTCCTCCTTGTTCAAGTCAGCCGTCTCTATGTGTTTCCACAACACTTCTTGTCCTCTCCATCTGCTTCTGGATTCTAGGTCGACTTTGTGTTTAGGTATGGGTGTTTTCTTCTGTTTCCAACAGGTATTAGATGAGGGCTCCATGGACAAGTTAGTTGGTGATCTCACTTTCCAGGAAGGGCATTTATGGTAGCCTTTCCAGGGTTGCTCAAATTGTTAGTTGGTGGCAGTTGTGTACGTCTCTAGACCTTTCTTTAGGTTCAGTTTTCCCTTCAAACCTAAATGGCTCTCTCTTTTATGTTCTCTCTCTCTGTCTCTCTCTCTCTTCTGTCTTCTATTCTTACCCTGACTCAATCTTCCTAGTCACACGTGCTTTCCTCTCCTCCCCTTCTCTTTCTTCTACTTCTCTCTGCATTCACTACCCCCCACTTCCCATGTGCTCTGAGGGACTTGTCCCTTCCCCATTCTGTGAGGGTTATTGTATGAATCTCTTAGAATACACCTTGTATTCCAGTTCCTCTGGTGATGTGAATTATAGGCTTGTGATCCTTTGATCTAGGTCTAAAATCCATATAGGAGTGAGTACATACCATGATTCTCTTTTTGTGTCTGGGTTACCTCATTCAAGATAGTTTCTTCAAGTGCCTTCCACTTGCCTGCGAATTTCAAGATTCCATTATGTTTTTCTGCAGAGTAGTATTCCATTGTGTAGATGTGCCACTTCTTATCCATTCTTCAGTTGAGGGGCATCTAGGTTGCTTCCAGATTCTTAATATTACAAATAATGCTGCTATGAACATACTTGAACACAAGTCTTTGATGTATGCATGTGGATATTTGGGTATATGCCTAAGAGTAGGATTGCTGGGTCCTCTGGTAAACTAGTTCCCATCTTCCTGAGGAACTGCCATACTGCTTTTTGGTTAGTTTGGATAAAGGTTTGTCTATCTTGTTGATATTCTCGAAAAACCAACTCTTTGTTACATTGATTCTTTGTATTGTTTTCCTAGTTTCTACTTTATTGATTTCAACCCTCAGATTGATTGTTTCCTGGCATCTAATTCTCCAGGATAAGTTTGCTCCTTTTTGTTCTAGGGCTTTCAGTTGTGCTGTTAATTCTCTAATGTGACTATCCTCCATTTTCTTCATATGGGCACTTAGTGCAATGAACTTCCCTCATAGCACTGCTTTCAAAGTGTCCCATAAGTTCCAGTATGTTGTGTCTTCATTCTCGTTGAATTCTAGGAATTCTTTAATTTCTTTCTTTACTTCTTCTTTGACCAGGAATGAGACAATTGCACATTATTCAGTTTCCACGAGTTTGTAGGGTTTCTGTAATTTGTGTTGTTATTAAATTACACCTTTAAAGCATGGTGGTCTGATAAGATGCAGGGGGCTATCCCAATATTTTTTTTTCTGTTGAAGTTTATTATGTTGTCTAATATGTTTTTGATTTTAGAGAAGGTTCCATGTGGAGCTGAGAAAAAGGTATATTCTTTTGTGTTTGGATGGAATGTTCTATAGATGTCCCAATTGGGACATCACTTCTGATAGTTCTTTTGTTTGTTTGTTAAGTTTCTGTCTGGTGGTCCTGTCTAGTGGTGAGAGTGGGGTATTGAAGTCTCCCAGTATGAGTGTGTGAGGTTTTATGTGAGCTTTGAGTTTTAGTAGCATTTTGTTTTAATAATTTGGGTGCCTTTGTATTAGGGGCATAGATGTTCAGAACTGAGACTTTGTGTTGATGGATTTCTCTTGCGATGAATGTGAAATGACATTCTTCATCTCTTTTGATTGATTTTGGTTTGAAGTGTAACTTGTTAGATATTAGGATAGCTACACCTGCTTGCTTCTTGGGTCCATTTGATTGGAAGATCTTTTCCCAACACTTTACCCTGAGGTAATGTCTGTCTTTGAAGCTTAGATGTGTTTCTTGTATGCAACAGAAGGATGGATTCTGTCTTCATATCCATTCTGTTAACCTGTGCTTTTTATAGGCGAATTAAGACCACTAATGTTGAGGGAAAGTAAGGACCATTGGTTGTTAATTCTTGTTTGTTTTAGATTTGTTGTTGTCGGTGGTACTGTAAGTATATTTGCCCTGTGTTTTCTTTTGGGTTCTGGTAAAGTGGGATTATCTGTTGCCTATGTCTTTGTGAATGTAGTTAACTACCTTGGGTTGGAGTTTTCCTTCCAGAACTTTCTGTAGTGCTGGATTTGTGGATATGTATTGTGAAAATCTGGCTTTTTCATTGACCATCTTGTTTCTCTGTCAGTAGTGATTGAGAGTTTTGCTGGGTATAGTAGTCTGGGCTGGCATCCGTGGACTCTTAGTATTTGTAGAACATCTATCCAAGACATTCTGGCCTTGAGAGTTTCCATGGAGAAGTCAGGTGTAATTTTGATAGGTCTGCCTTTATATGTTACCTGGCCTTTTCATTCACTGCCTTTAACATTTTTTTCTTTATTCTATATGTTAGGTGTTTTAATTATTATGTTGGGAGGGAACCTGTTTTTTTTTTTTTTTTTTTTTTTTTTTTTTGGTCCAGTCTATTTGGTGTTCAGGATGCTTCTTTTGCTTTCATGGGCATGTCCTTCTTCAGATGCGGAAAGTTTTCTTCAATGATTTTGTTGAATATGTTTCCTGCACCTTTGACCTGGGCTTCTTTGCCTTCTTCTATGCCTATGATTCTTATGTTTGGCCATTTCATGGTGTCACACATTTCCAGGATGATTTGTGGTAAGGATTTGCTGCATTTAAGATTTTCTTTGGTCGATGAATCTATTTCATCTGGTTTATCTTCTGCTCCTGAGCTTCCCTCTTTGATCTCTTGTATTCTGTTAGTTATGCTTGCATCTGTAGTTCCTGGTCATTTACCAGTTTTTCTGTTTCCATGGGTGTCCAAAGCAGCCAGAACTCCATGCCTTCCTTGAATGATCCCATCAGTCTCTTCTCTTAAAATACTAATGAACGACCCTCAACATCCTGAGCCAGGCTCAGCCTCTTTCTGAAATAACTTCAGAATTTTTTGACTCCACTCCTTAGAGAGCTGATTTAGGCCAATTGGCTCTTATTTCTGCTGTGCTAATGAGAATGGGAACTAACACACAGCTAGGAAGGGAAGCATGTGGCCTCAGCCCTGCTACAGAAACTGAAATCCCAGGGGGTAAGACATGAGATACTCAGAATTGAAACAAGAGAGAAGACAACTCTTTTCCATGTAGTGCTATGGACAAGTTATCCTTATGTGCTCCTGTAAGACCCTCAGAACGAGGAGTCTCCTAGTTTCGGTCAGTATCCCCAAGAACTCAATATCCAGTCCAGTTCCTGCAACACCCAAGAGGCTTTAATGAATAGGAAACCTTTGAGCAAATGGGCTTCTCCAGCATGCAGGCTAGAGAGAAGCATCCTCCCCCTCCCTCAACCCCCTCCCCTTGGCAAAACCCACAAGCTTAGGGAGGGTGTGGGACCCTCTGTCCATTGATTACTTGACCCTTTGAGGCCAGATGGTTTCCCTATTGGGGTCAATAGACCTTAGGGTCTTAGGGTATGCTAATTAATCTTGTCTGGGCAAACCAGAGGTGCAGTTATCTCTTTGTTTCTTAAGGACCCTAGTCCCAAGAAAGGAGGGGCAGTGTGAATTCTTGGTATCTTGTTATCTCAGGGCCTTTTGAGGGGAAGTTAGCAAACTCCAAGGAACAGATATTGGTTTCCAGGTTAGTCCTTCATTTCAAGTGAGGGGTTACTTTAACTTTACTTCTTTGTCTTTCACTCCCACATAAGCCACCCTCCTTCCTTTGTGACAGGGTTTTGTCTTGTAAAGATATGCCATTTGCTTCTATGACTTTAGTTCATCACTGGAAAGAAGTAATTTCCAGAAGCCTCATCTACAGTTCTTAAACTGGGAAAATGTGACTTGAGTAGGAGAAGTTATATTATGTGTGATTTTTTTGGAGAGTGTTTGTTTTTATTTCCTCCTGATCTTGAGACTTCCTGCCCTCAGCTACCAGACCTGGACATTTGAGATGTACACCCAAGATAAGTGTGTTTCTGTCCCAACAGATTTCCAACCAACTGAAGACAGCAAACTGCTCCGAATGTGCCAGCCCTAGGTGCATCTCACTGGATTTCTGACTATCCTGAAGCTCTGCACAGACTGCTCCAAGGCAAACATGCACTTCCTTAGCCTCAGGTAGTCCTGCAGGACCCACACAGGGATCCAAACAGCCTACTCTCTATTGTTTTCCCATCCTTTGACCATTATTCCAGCCTTCCTGGGCCCTGACATCAATGCCCCAATTTCAGCAGGAAGTAGTTATAAAAGAGATTACATCACCCCTTATCATCACAAAAGCCTAGAATATTAGGTCACAAAGCCAGCACTTCTCACCCCACCCCACCCTAAACCTCACCCTCCCAGGGGCTGGACTTCTGCTTCCCTTCCTGCAGCTTGGTCCTTATATAACTCAACCATTTTGGCTGTGCCAGTCTCTTGGTCTATTGGCCTGGGAAGCCTTGGTTGAAAGTTCCTCACTTGCTCTCTCTCTCCCTCTCTCCTATTGTGGTCTGGTGTAGTCTGCCAGTGTGTCCAACCTGAATCCTTCCGTCTGCCTGATTTCTCCATTATATCTACAATAAAATGCTTCTCCATACGTTAATAACCATGTCCTCCTTTTATTTAATTTTTCATTCAGTTGTATGTATGTGTTGTGATATGCAGTGGGAGGGGAACCTTAGCAGATCCCATGGTGTGTGAGATACACATAGGACAAAAGGCAGAACTTATGTAGGAAGTTTATTGGGAGAAGGGAAGAGAGTGAGGAAGGGGAAGGAAGAGATGTGAGTTAAAGGGTGGGGTAGCAAAGACTTGTCTGCTTCTTCAGAGGAACAGCAGGTAAGAGAGAGGGAATAGGCAGAGCCAGTCTCTTTTAGGGAGCTCCTGTGCATGCATAGAGCCAGTATACTGCTTCCCATGGGTGGAAGGGAGATGCACTGTGCCTGGTCTCCAAGGGGCAGGGCCAAGCTGTGCCTGGATGCTAACATTCCCCCTGCTTTATGTATTGAAATGGGAGCAGTCAGGCATGGCAGGTTAGGGGGAATAAGGGCATAGAGTATTCAAGACTGCTTCCTGCCTACCTGAGGGGGGCATTGACCATCCTTGGGGGACCTGAGACATGTTAATATGTGGCATGAGGGAGACCTTAGGAGATCCCATAGCAGTTGAGATGTAAAAGTCATGTAGGCACAACATAAGTGGGAAGTTTACTGTGGGTAGGGAAGGCAGAGAGGGGAGACAAGAAAGAAGCAGAAAGCAGAGAGAGAGAAAGAGAAACACACAGAGACCTGTCTGCCTCTTCAGAGGGACAGCAGGAAAGAGAGGAAGTAAGTGGAGCTTCTCTCTTAAAGGGACCTTTTGTAGCTGAATCCAGAGCCATGATACTGCTTGTCATGTGCACAGGGTGATGCATTCTGTCAGGTCCCCCAGGGAACATGGTGTGTCTGGGTGCTAACAGTATCTATTCTGGTGCTTGATGAGGCCAGAACAGAGTGTCAGATTCCCTGTAATTAGAGTTAATGATGTTGTAACCCACTATGATGTGGATGCTGTGAATTTATCCCTGGTCCTCTGCAAAAGCTGCCAGTGCCAGTGCTATTAACCTCTGAGCCATCTCTCCTGCCCATTATGTGACATTTTTTAAGGACTATTCAGGGAATAAAACAATGTGGAAATTGTAGCCACTGGTCTTTGTATTTTTAGTTTGACTTAAAAAACACAGGACCAATCATTAAAACTAAGAATTTTTGTTCATCTTGTTATCCCGGTATGGTAACACACATCTTTAACCAAAGAATTCAGGAGTGTGAAGCAGGATGACCATAATCTCAAGGCCAGCCTGGGCTAAATGGTGAGCCAAGTAACAAGTAGAAATAGTAACTAGTAAATAACAAGAATTTCTTTGCTAGGCTAAGTGACACTGGGACATAACCCAATCTACTTGGAAGACTGTGGCAGGAGGATCATGGGGTCAGTCAGCCTGGATTACTTAATTAGTCTCTTGCCTCTTAATAAATTAAAGCAAGAGGCTACAGAGTGGCTCAGCATTAACAGCACTTGTAGCTCTTGCAGAGGACTTGGGGTCAGTTCCCAGCACCCACAGGCAGATCACTACCATCCCTGACTCCAAATCCAGGGGTCCCAATACACTTTTCTGGCTTCTGCATACACCAGGTACGCATATGGTGCACATATACAAGCAAAACACTCTCACACACATAAAACAAATAAATCTTTTTAAGGAAAACTAATTAAAGCAAGACCCAGACAAGACTCTTACTGTACTAAATTAAAGACTTCACAGAACCAGATGGGTATTATATCTATATTTTACATATATATATATATATATATATATGTATGTATGTTATATATATATATATATATATATATATATATATATATATATAATTCTTATCCAGGTGTACTTTTTAAATTTTCACAATCATAATGAAAAAAACAGACAAGACAATAGAAAAAATCGAAAAACGGTCCAAATAGATAATAATCAGTGGTGTTAATCATTGAGGAAACCTTGTGGCTAACATGAAAAATAGAAACATTGCCAGGACCTAGAAGGAATTTGAATGATATAGAAGCCTTTCACAAATCTTCTTGGAAAAACACAAGGGAAAGTTTTGTGGGCTTCAGCATCCTGCATGATCTTTCTTTGTGGGTAAGACAGGATGCTGCAGAAGGCGAGGGCTTTAGGAACTACTCCAGGACAATGTAGGTTGGGAGAGTGGGACCCATTACAATGTTTTCATGAATGTACTTCATGCCATCTGATTATATTCACATATTACCCTTACTTGCCCCTCATATCCACCCCACCGGTCCCCTTTCTCTTCAGAAATAGACTCTCCTCTACATCCATTTGTTATTGCTATTATCTTTTATACATAGACTGTGTACATGAGAGACTCTTATTTTATGGCAAAGTAAAAATATATAAATATACATATATAAATAAAAAATTACTTGGGAGTTTGTTTTTAATTAAGCAATAAGACTTGATGGGGCCTGGCTGCCACTTTATCAAGCTACTCCTAGGGTGTAGGGATGAATTCGGTCCACATGAGTGACTCAAATCAGTTAAGAATGTGATTAGATTATTACTCTCTGGAATTAATGCAAGATAAGCTTTAATATCAAGAGATTACAGTGTTATTAACCTCAACACCGTCTGCAGTTTCTCGGGTTTCTACAGAAATTGGAGGTCCTCACTGAAAAACTGTGTAAGTGTAAGGGGTTATCCCTTGTGCCTGCAGGGACTTATTTGGGTAATAAGTAAATCAATAGAAACAAGAAAATAGAAAAAAAAAATAAATGGAAAAATAGAAAAAAGAGAAAGTTTGAATTAGAATTTCAATTAAAGGAAATTCTAGAGGAACAGGAAACTGCAGTAAAGACAGAAACTTTCGAAGGCTATTTAAAATCCATTCAACAGGCTAGTAAAAGTGAGGAGGATGAGCATAAGATGCTATCCTAGAAGCCACTAAGTGCCTGTGCAGATCAGAGTAAGACCTTATCTTCAGGGAAAGACAGGGACTTTCCTAAGGATCCTGGAGTGAGGCCCAATGAGAGGCATCCTCCCAAAAGCTGCCACCATAGCTCTTTCAGAGCTGTACCAGCTCTTGGGGGAGCTAAGGTGCACCAGGCTTAAGCACTAGGTCAGGAGGAACTCAGAGTTGCTACAATGGTGATTTCTTGCTTTTCAAATAGCTACAGTCACAGATGAGCTGCAGCAGGCCAGCACAGGCCTAAAGAGCAAAGGCAGGAGGAGACCTAGATGTCTGCTGCTTTAGGAGCTGCTGCCTTGTCCAACACCAAGTCAAGAGTATGGAATAACTAATTCAGCCTGTCAGAAAGTCTTTTAAGGACTCAAAAAAAAAAATTAAAAAAAAAAAAAGAGAAAAAGAAAAAAAGTGGGGAAAAAGTGACATATATTGGGATTTGTTCAGATTTTGGATGTTCATAATTCAAGGTTTAGTTACAACAGCTGCATTACAAGATGTTCTACTTCAACAAACTAATCTTGGTGTAAAGAAAAGGAGAGCTGAAAAATGTAAGGTGTGGCCACACATGTGAGTGTCTGAAGTGTGGTTGTGAAGTTGTGAATGTGTGAATCCCAACAATAGGTACTACTTGAATTGCAAGAGAGAGAGATAAGGGTTGGAGATCTGCATCTCCAATGACTTTCAGTCTTGCAGAATGAAACAATAGGGAATGGTCAAAGCCAGAGTGGGCTGAGAGCCAGAGAAATCTGTATGGATGGCTCAAAAGAGTATAGAAGAGGAGAGAATACAAAAATTTTCCTAAATTTTGGTGGTTAAAAAAGAAATTGAAAGAATGGAGGTTAATATAAGATTTGAGATAAGCTATTGAAAGGAGGCCTCAGGAAACTGCAGGCCATGTTTGGCCCTCCACCTAGAAAGGTGTCAGTGAAAATGCAAATGAGACCATGACAGCTATTGAGAAAAAGCCTCAGGGAATTGTAGCCTGTTTGGCCCCCAACCTAGAAAGGTGTCAGTGAAAATGCAAATGAGACCATGTCAGCTAATGAAAGCTTTACAAGTCATAGTAGAAAGTTTTCAAAAGTATTTGGGACTTATGTTACATCCTAAAGAAATTAGGCCTCAAAAAATTAGAAATTAGAAAAGATAGCTTATGATCATTGAATGATTTTCAGAAGTTGTTAGAAAATTTTGAAATGCTTATGTCCTTTTTTTTAAAAGCACCTATTGGTGATTTGAAACATTTAAGCCATATCCTGAAAGGAGATAGTGATCCCAATTCACCTAGACAGCTAACTGAAGAGAGTAGACAAGTTCTCTTACAATCAGAGAATTCAATCCAGCATCAACAGATATGCTATATTGACTATGCAAAACCATGGGATACTTATGTGTTTCCCACACAGCATAGTCTGACTTCTGTCTTATGGCAAGAGGGATCATTGTTATGGTTGCATTTAACTGTTTCCCCAGCCAAAGTGTTAAATCCTTATTGTGAAGCAGTAGCTTATGTGGTACAAAAATGCCATATGGAGTCTAGGAGATATTTTGGCAAGGAACCAAATGTAATCCATGTTCTCTATACCAAAAAGCAAGTTGATTGGTTATTTCAAAACAGTGATTCATGCACAATTGCTTTTACTCAGTTTTTGGGAAAAATTGATAATCAGTTTCCAGCTCATAGACTGCTGCAATATGCATTAATGCATCCTTTTGTATTCCCTACAATTGTAAGGGGTAATCCTGTTCAAAGTGCTATGTTAGTATGTACTGATGGTTCTTCTGATGGAAAAGCAGCTTATGTTATTCATTGATGGGAAAAAAATATGTAGTACGGACAGATTCAGCTTCAGCTCAGATAGTTGAATTACGAACTGTTGCAATAGTTTTTTAGCTTCGAATGAATGATTCATTTAATTCATATAGTGATACTCATTATGTTTTCAGAGCTTTTCAAGTTATAGAGATGGTTCTATACATTGGAACTAATAATAATCAGGTTAAATTACTGTTTAAGCAAATTCAAAGTGTCATTCATCAAAGAAAGGCACCGTGCTTTGTGGATCATATAAGGGTTCACTCAAACCTTACTGACAAAAATGGTCGCTTTATCTCAGGTAGAATTGGCTCAGCAGCCACACAGTTTTCATCATCAAAATAGTAATAGTCTAAGAAAACAGTTTGGTTTAACTAGAGAGTTGCAGAAGACCATTCAGGTTACTTCCAGCTCTATATCCTGACTGGCCTCCCCCACTAATTTATGGGGGAGAGAACTCTTAGAGGAGATGGGATTTGTCCATACTACCCAAACCCTCACCCAAGGCACTCCGCCAAGAAACAGTGCTCTCCAGATGATGTTTAAAATGGGCTGGGACAAAGGATGAGGGCTAGGTAAGCTGCAGCAAGGAGAAGTTTCCTTTGTGGCCACTCTCCCATTAGACAGTCAAGGTTATAGATAAGGATTTAGGGAATTCAGCAGAGTTATAATACCAAAGAAGGAAGGGTTCTACTTTCCCTTTCTATAAGATTTATTTTTTGGGGGTGGGAGTGGGCTGTAGTGAGCTATTCACCTTGTCAGCATCTGTGGCACTGACCATGCCCATTGGGGGGTGGAGACAGGGGTGGAAGTGACCTGGGGAACTAGGTCTGAGGAGGAATCTGGGAGAGTTCTCTTGCTTGGAGAGGACAGCATCCAGTGGACCCTGCTGGTGTTCATCTGTCTAGCTTGTAAGTTATTTCTCCCTGAATAAACATCTGTTCGGGCCTATTTGTTTATCCTGATTCTTATTAAACCACAATAGGTGACACACTTGTTAAGAGCACTGGCTGCTCTTCCATAGAACTGGCTTCAGCTCCCAGCACTGACAAAGAGGATAACTGACCTCCCCTGTGAGGCAATGACTTGTCTTTCCCAGGACTCTTTCTCAGTGCAGGCACTCAGAAAAACATACCTGTTTCTTCCTTTTTTTGATCTCCTTTTCTTTCTGGTGCTGGCCACTGTCTTGGCATGGGAGGTAGTCTGAAGGTCATATGGAGCGGCACTCTTAGGAGATGTGACTTTGTTGGAGTGGGTATGACTTGTTAGAGGAAGTGTGTCACTATGGGCTGTGCTCTGATGCTTCCTAAGCTCAAGATACTACCCAGTGCATCTCAGTCAATTTCCTGTTTCCTGAAAGCCAAGATATACCCAGTACCACGTCTCCTTTCATGCCACCACACTTCCCACAATGCTCCTTGTCATTGTGATAGTGGAATGAACCTCTGAAAGTGTATGTTACCACCTTGTTAAGAATTGCTGTGGTCATGGTTTCTCTTCACAGCAATAGAAACTCTAACTAAGACAGTATGCTTTCCTGTATACATTGGGCTTTCTCACTCTGTTTCTTAAAATCCCTCTCCCTTCCACCAATTCCCATGTAGCTGTTTATTTCCCATGTCACTGCTTACAAACAGTATGGCTCTCTTTCTTCCTCCTCTATTTCCCTTCACCAGGCAGTTGTCAAGATTTACAGCTTGCCTGCCCTGTTGTTTTCATTTCACACTACATTAAAAATGTCCTCAAGCTCCCTTCTGAGTCTATTTCTAAATTCTTTACTAACAAGACTAAAGACTCCAATGTGGAAGTCACAGTGTCTTTGTTAGGATTTCTATTGCTGTGATAAAAGACCATGAGAAAACTCAATCTGGGAAAGAAAGGGTTAATTTCTCTGCTTATACTACTAAGGAAAGTCAGGGCATAGAGTCTAGCAGGAACATGGAGACAGAAGCTGAAGAAGAAGCTGTGGAGGGGTGCTGCTTACTGGTTCACTCATGATTGCTTTCTCAGCCTCGTTTTTTATAGAACCCAGGACCACCATCCTAGGGATGACCACAATCATTGTGGGCTGGGCCAGCCCCCATCAATCATTAACCAAGAAAATGCCCAGCCAACTTTCCTACAGACCAGATGAGGGTATTTTCTCAATTCAAGTTCCTTTTCCCAAATAACTACATTGTGTTGACAATCTAACCAACCAGGATACTCAACTTCCCCAGTAACAAAACTCAGTAACTTCCCCCATTTTTCTACTTTTTGGTAATTAAAATGTATATGTGAGTGTTCTCCTCAGGTTTTCTTTTTGTTCTGCCAGTATACACACACACACACACACACACACACACACACACACACACACACACACACACACAAACCATATGCAAGCTTAGTGCCTGAATAGGCCAAAAGCAGGCATTAGAGCCCCTGGAACTGGATTACAGGTGGTTGTTAACGACCATGTGGGTGGTGGGAATCTAACCTAGGTGCTCTGGAACAGTGACCAGAGCTCTTTACCACTCAACATCTCTCTTGCCCCTTGCAACCTTACATCCTTTGATGCTTTCTTTGGAAAGAAGTTTTGGTTTCTTTGATTCATTAGTTTGGTTTTCTTGACACAAGTCAAGTAGAGTAGCCTCAAGCTCATGACCCTCTTATCTGTCTCCTTATTACTCGGATCACAAGTATGAGCCATGCTTTAAAAGATTTGGCAAGCTATTTTGCCCTTGATTTCATGTGAAAATATCTCTGCCCACTCTGTGTTTCCTTTAGTTGGGTTTCCTTGATTACTTTTGGTGTGGAAGATTGGAAGTGGAACATTGTTTGGAAGGAATGTATTGTGTGGGGAGGTTTTTTGTATGTTTGCCTTTGACTTCGCTGATTTGTTTATCTTATTTATTTATAGTTCTGTTTGTTATGGTTTGTGGGAAGGAGACTCCGGTTACAGAAATTCTGCCCAGTAGGTATGGAAAAGAAGGAAATGCTGACCAAAACTCACTAGATAGAAGCAAGTAGGTCTCAGTGAGTTCAAGGTCAGCCTGGTCTACAGAGAGAGTTACAGAAAAGAGAAACTCTGTCTCAAAAAACAAAGAGAGAAAGAAGGAAGTGCTGACCCCTGCTAACTCAAGGTTGTTAAGAAATATCCCTAGGAGGGAACAAGAGGAACTTTATGTTTACAGCATGTGAGGAGAGACTTTCAAACAAGGAAAAACTCTGTGTTCTTTTATTGTGTTTTCCCCCTCTCTTATCCATGGGAACATGTCCAGAATGAACATTTCTAATGCATCTATGGCACCCACACTACTAGCTCAACACAAACTGTGCTATATATTTGAAATTCTAGCGTACTAAACCATTACACACTATCACACACACACACACCAATTCTTTGATGATCAAAACCAAAAAATGCTCTCCAAGTTGTGTAAACTGATGCCCTCTGAAGAAGCCACATTTCTGTTTTTCAACATCCTGGCAGGAGCCAAGAAGGTCCAAAGACAGCCATGTTTGTCACTCCATTTGGCTAGTGAGTATTGAAACAAAATACTTGAAGCAATTGGAATCTCCTCACAGTCTTATCTTGGAGAAAGGAAAGGGCAAAGCCTCGACCAACCAGAAGAGAAACTGCCTCCTGAAAAGACATTTTACACATTTCCAAAAACATATAAGACCACTTTATAAGAGGATAAAAAGTGAGCTAATGAGGAGTCAATGATGGGTGGGACTCTTGGCCAGGACTGCTTAGGTATCCTTGCCTCTTGCCCTCCTTTTAAATATCAACCTCACTTCAGGACTGCTGGACTGTGGGATTGAGTGTGAATGGACCTCTGTTTCTCTGCACAGTGTGTCACACAGAACACATCCCCTTTCTCTATTCTTCATCATTACTTGTCTCTCTAAACAGCCCACTGAGGAGAGATGGCTAAGCTTAGCTTGTAAGGACTGTGACGTGTTGAGTTCTGCAGACTAGATGACTTAGGAGGACTCTGTCACTACAAAGGGTTGAAACCCAGTAGGCCAGGAACCAAATGATCTTGCTCTGACCATGACTAAAAGCAAGGAGAAGATGAAAACTTATTTTTGCTCACAGTTCCAGAATGAGAGAACCATAATGGCAGAGGCTGAATGGTAGCCAGTGGCTGGAGCATGAGGCTGAGAGACCACACAATACCCTCACATAGCAAGCAGAGACACCAAGATGGAATGGGACAAGTTTGTAAATTCTCAAAGCCCACCGCATGATATACTTTCTCTATATAGCCTTGCCCCTATTAGTTTCATAACTTCCCCAAAACTGTGGCCAATTGGAAACAAGTATTCTAAGGTATGAGCCTATGGGAGAGGTGAATGTCACAGCAAGTCAAAGTACTTGCCACCAACTCTTAAGACCTGAGAATGATCCTTGGAACCTGTGCTGGAGGAGAAAATGGACTCCTGCAAGTTATCGGCTGACCTCCACATGCTCACACACATGCACATGTGCAAACATACATATAATTAATATCTAAAATGAAAATGGTAGACAAAGAAATTTTGGAAAGCAGAGAGAAGAGATTTATTCAACATGGCTACACTAGGAAGAACAGATGAAGGAGTCAGGTAATGCAGCATCCATCTTTAGCATAGGAATGTGAGCCTTAGGCTTAAACACAGGAAGAACTGAGGCAGAGGATGAGAGATGTACATGATTAATTGGTCCAGTGAGGGTGCAGTCTGGGGGATCCTTGCCTCAGCTCTGGAAGGAGGGAGGGAGAGAGAGAGAGAAGGAGAGACGGAGAGAGGGAAGGATCGAGGGAGGGAAAGAAGGAAGAAAGGAAGAGACAATAGAAATATCATAACTACAGCTTTAGAGGAAAAGTCAGTGTGAATCTCCCACTCAGCTTTTTTTTCTTTTAAAAATGTTTATTTTTTTTAATTTTATATGTATGAGTTGTATGTGTTGGATCCCCTGGAACTAAAGTAACAGACAGCTTCTGTGTGAGTGGTGGGAATAGAACATGGGTCCTCTGCAAGAGCAGACAGTGTTCTTAATAGCTGAGCTGGCTCTTTGGCCCTTCTTTCTTGCTTTTTGAATTGTTATTGGTGATTCTACTTCCCACATATATTAGAGTTAACCGGTGTTAAAGTTGATATTTGATGGATGTAGCACTTAAGTTGAAAAGGACAGGAATTTTAACAATGTGGCATCTCCCAGCCTGTATGACAGCTAGCTGTTCAGTTTACTTAGCTCCTCTCTGATTTCTTTTATCAGAATTTTATGGTTTTTAAGATGTAAGCCTAGAATATATTTTTTTACTAAACGTATTATATATTTCATATGATGGTATGGTAATTGACATTATTTAAGATTTTGTTTCCCAAGCGTCTGTACCTGGTGGATAGAATATTATTTATTTTTTACTTTATGTGTATAGGTGTTTTGTATCCATCAATGTCATGCTTATACCTGTGGAGGACAGACAGGACATAGCTCAACTGCTCAGTCATTACTTTACTCTTTTGCAAATGCTGTCTGCACACACACACACACACACACACACACACACACACACACACACACACACCAGCACATTGCAGCCCTGCCTTAAGGCCTTCTTACAAGAACAAGTCTCCTATGGTGCTGAGGAGAAAATACAGAAATTCAAATGAGATGGCACCAATAAGTACCAAAATACAATGGTAGATGTCCTTCTATACATATGTTTCTCTCTTGGTTGATGAATAAACCACTGATTGGGCAATAGCCAGGCAGGGGGTATTGGCACAGCTGTAGGAGGAAGGAGGAAGGAGAGAGAGGGAAGCATTTAGAGAGACTTGGAAGATTTGAGGTGCCTGGCAATCCCTGGTAAGATAAGGCTATATAGAAATACATAGTAGTTATTGGTTAGTAATTAAGACAGAGCTAGCCAATAAAAAGTCTTAGCCATCAGCCACACTTTATAATTTATATAGTGTCTCTGTGTTTATTTTTGGTTGAAGTGGGGAGCAATCATAGTAAACAGAAACCTCCATCTTTAATCATACATATACTATGTGCCAAAGGAGATGAGAATCTCAATTAGTAACAATGTCCTTAAGGGATTTCAGCTCCCTCTCTCTGAAATCTACATGTTACAGGAAAATGATGCTGGCAACTTAAATTCCTGAGTATGTGGTCACATATAATTCACATTAGTGAACACATTATTCGTGTGTAGTGCACAGACACTCCGCAGATATGAATGCCCCCCCTCTGAGAATAACAAGATAGCAGGAAAGAAAATAATTTCAAAAATATGAAAAAATAATATCAAAAATAAGTAATGAATGGATAAGACAAAGCCATAATCGCAAGACAACCCCTTTGTGTTCATCAGGGCAGCCCTGTGCTGCACTCACTAAAATCTGGGGTGGCTTGCCTACTGCCTTTCCACTCTCTTGAGCAGCCACAAATTCCTGAATATTATCTATAACCATATCTCTTGTCCTTTCTTCTTTTACCCTATGTCTCATTCAAGCCATCTGGTTCTGTTGAGGCATTAAATCAAAATTCAGCTGAAGTATTGACACAGAAATGTCTCTGATCTAAAGTCCCACATCTCCTTCTCACAAGAACCAGCTGTGATGTTCAGAAATAGTGGATAATCCTGATTTTAACAGACATGGAAGGAAATCAAGCCCTGACTCAGGAAGAAGGCAACAACCCTTGTGTCATTTCTGATTCTACATTGCCATCTAGTGGTCAAGTGAAGTATCATCCCGAAGATCCTTGAAGCTTTGATGGCTAGTATTACTCAAAGATGGCAAGTTCCATGTGCAACATCTTCAGGGAAAGATCTCAGAGCTGCCCGAAGATAATTGCTGCTAGGCCTGGTGATGTAGACCTGTTATGCCATCTACATGACAGACTGAGGCAGGGAGATCCCCACTTCAAGACTAGACTGGGCACCCTAACCTGGCCTCCAAATAAAAGGCAAAAAGGAGAGAAGGAAGTGAGCTTGTGACAGAACACATTCCCAGTACATTGAAAGTTGCCAGGGTTAATCTAACAGATCACTGCTTATTTGACAACTAAGCAGGACGTTTGCATTGACCCTGGGGTAGATTTATGCTCAGCAATTATCATGTGCTTCCTTTATATGTGTGGCTCTCAGTGAAAACAAAGACCATGGTTTTAGCCCTTATTAAGGATCGTGTGTTCTCCCATGTTTTCCTCTAAGTAGTTTGAGGTGTCTGTCATAGAATCTCTTGGGACTCTATTCCAGTTCAGAAAGCTAGGACATCCACAGTTCTGTTCTCTCCTGATCTAACCTGATGTTTCCTACATTTTATGGTTCGGTCTCCTCCTGGCCTAGACTGCAGTTTCCTGCACTGATGATTCTGTTCTCCCTTTGTCCAATCTGCAGATTCCTGTGTCTCATAGCTTGTCCCATCCTTGTCTAACCTGCAGTATCCTGCCTCTCATGGTACTGTCTTCTCCTAGTCTAACATGAAGGTTCCTGTTTCTGTACATTTTCATCTATATTGCTTTTGGATATGTTCTTCTATACTCCTTGTTATAGTGTAGATTGCATTTCCATATTAAAGGACAGGGGATGTAGGAGAATCTTAAATTATCCCTGCCTCTCATAAAGCATGTTCCTTATAAACTGCTACAAGTAGCTGTGCTGAGGCCTCTTTCCCGAATAGAGGTAGACTAAAGAACCTCCAGGACTTCTGAACCTGAAGGATGTGGGGGGTGGGGCTAGCTGTCTTCATTCCAACTAGGTGTCAGGACACAAGCAACACAGGCTATCTTTAGTTTTTGCTTCTACTCCATTCTCTCTCTAACTTGCCAATATTATGAGCCAGCAAGAAAGGATGCAAAGTAAAATATGAGGCCTGCGGCCAGCATCTACTTCTCTGAAACTGAGCTTCTCAGAAATGGGGATGCAAGTATGAACTGAGTGCATGCCCTTGCCGCCTATAATAAGAACCTTTGGAAACACCTCTGGTGTCTCAGGAATGACTACCAAAGCCAAAGAGATTCAATTTATGTGAGCCTATCACAGAAAACCAAACCAAGTTCATTCGGTACGGTCAACTCAAAGAAAGATTCCAGGTAATTTTAAAAATTGACTCAAAAAAAAAAAAAAAAACCCGTCATATTGTGGTTCACACTTTTAATGCCAGAACTTGGGAGGTAGAGGCAGGTGGATCTCTTTGAGTTCAAGTCTATTCTGGTCTATACATAGTGAGTTCCAGGACAATCTGAACTATATAATGAGACACAGTCTAGGAAAAAAAATCTCCTGAAGCTCTTTTATAGACAACATGGGTTCAGGAAAGCCTGAAAAGTGACTTACACAAGGTTAAAGTCTTCGGAATTGCAATTGAAAAATGGACCTTAGCTTTGCATGATATGTGTAAAAGCCTCTACTGTTGATGACTCCAAATACTAAATGTGGTACATTTTCATCTATATTGCTTTTGGATATGTTCTTCTATACTCCTTGTTATATTGTAGATTGCATTTCCATATTAAAGGACATTCCTAGTACATCGCTCCTGAATAAAGTGATGCATGTTACCCAGCATGTGAGTTCTATTCCAAGTGTGTCTACTTCTTCAATGCAAGAATGGTTTGCCCAGTAGACTGCCCAGTATTGAGCTGCAGGAGAGCTCAATCTCAATAGTACATCTGTTGCTCAAGTGGTAAACCTGGGTTCCATCCACAACATTGTGGGGCACAACAAAATAAAGTGAAGGAAATAAGGTCTGATGTCAGAGTCTTCCTCCAATGGCTTCTGGTGACATTGCTAAAGTAAAAGAATGGAGAAAGCACAATGAGTGATTGGGTAGGGGAGCTAGGCACAAAGACTGAGAACCGGAGCTTAATATCCTAAACTCAATGAGACATGGAAAGAAGCAACTATTACAAGTTCTCTTCTGACCTCCAAATACATGAAATGGTGACAACACATGCATACACAGAAACACAATAATTAAACCAACCAACCTGACAGATGCTCCTGTCACTGTATCCATGTTCTCCTCAATCAAAACACTCCACTCTGTTCTGAGGCCAGAATTTGAATCAAGTGCAAAATCACAGCAAAAAGTTCATAATCTGTGTCTTTTATTTTTGAGGGCATGGATGAAGCTGGTTATCATCTGTTAAGCAGAGCTGTCGTGCAGAGTATTCAAAGTCATTGCTTAATGAATAAAACACTGCTGGCCAATAGGAAAGCAACAAAGGCAGGACTAGGAGACAAGGAGTTTTCAGGCAGAGGTAGTAGGAGTTTCAACATGTAGGATCAAACAGGGTACAACTCCAGGTCCTCTCTCCGGTAGGATAAGACCACATGAAAATACTTAGATTGATAGAAATGGGTTAATATTTAAAACGTAGCTAGCCAATAAGAAAGGCTAATAACAGACCAACACCTTTCTATATAATACAGACTCTTTGTGTCTTATTTGGGGCTGGCATGGCTGTGGGACCAGGCTGGTGGGAGAAAGCTCTCTTAAGAGGAAACTCCAGTAGAAAAGACAGTAATTCCCACTGTCACCAGAAGTGATTAGAAAAATGAACTCCTACACTTAATGGAGCACATGAATTGAATCTGCAATCTGAAAATAGGCTCAGCCTTTGAGCACTTGTTTCCTATCTGATGGTAGTATTTGGGAGGCTATGGTACCTGCAAGAAGTCAAGCCTTCTTGGCCATGTTAATAATTTCGAGTGGCCTTGAAGGTTACAGCCCAGACATTGTTCTGGCCAGATGGTTTTTCCTGGTCAGCCATGAAATGAACTGCCACAGCCACACACTTCCACTGCCATGAGCTGAGGCACTCCACCATGCCCAATCCAATGAGTTACGTCAGAATACTGACCTTGAGTCAAAGTAGACATTTTCGCCCTTTGCTGTAGATATGATGTCATGGCAGCGAGATGGTTCTGGGGTGCACTGGCTAATTTTCTGTCACCTTGACATTTGTTAAGTTACATAAGAGCAGGGGAAAGTGAGGTGTCAATAAAATGCCTCCAGAATGTCAGGTTGTAGGAAAATATGCAGGACATTTTCTTAAGTATTTACTGATAAGGGAGGGCCCATCCCATTGTGGCTGATGCCACTCCTGGGCTTTTTGATCTAGGTTCTGGAAGAAAACAGAAAGAACAAGAAATGAGGGGTAAATCCGTAAGCATGTCTCCTCCATGGCCTCTGTGTCACCTCCAGCCTCAAGAGTTCTTCCCAGTTGGAGTTCCTGCCTTGGCTTCCCTCAGTGGACAGTGACACTGCATATATGAGAAATAAATCCTTGCCTGCACAAGTTGCTTTGGGTCATAGTGTTTCTTCACACCAATAGAAACACTAAATAAGACAGTGGGTAAATACGATTGCTGCCAACACTGATGACAGGGTTTCAGTTCCAGGGACACACACAGTGAATGAACAAAACCAATTCCTATCCCTATCCTTAGACCTTCACCCATGTGCAGCACTACACACATGCCAACACACAGAGACACATGACAACTGTAAAAGTAATTGGGTAGAGGGATGGTCAGCAGTGAAGAGTACATGCTGTTCTTCAAGAGCACCAGTCTGGGTTCAAATCTTTGCACCCACATGGCAGCTCAAAATTGCCTGTCACTCCACTTCCAGGGTACCAACATCCTCATACAGTTATACATGCAGGAGAAACACCAGTGAATGAAAATAAAAGTAAATGAAATTTAAAAATCAGAAGGAAAAAGTAAGCCCAGTAGAGAGCTGATTTTCAAATACCCATGTTTTTAATAAATGAAGATTATTTTTGAGGTCCTATATGAAAATGCTATTTAGTCTTCGAAACCACAGCTTGAGACTTCAAGAAAGCGAGCATAACTAATCTGCAGAAATGTAGCAAGGTGTTACCTACAGAGACATACTGGTGGGACCTCCTGAATCTGACAACCTTCTATAAGGCAAAGGACACACTCAGTAAGACAAAATAACACCTACAGAAGGGAAAGGATCTTAAACAGCATCACACCTGACAGAAGACTGATATCCAAAGTACATAAAGAACTCAAGAAGCTAGACATCAAATTACAAAATAATCATGGTACAAATGGTGTAGATTGTGAACAGAGAATTTTGTACAGAAGAATCATGAATGGCCAAGGTACACTTACAGAAGTGTCAACATCCTTAGCTATCAGGAAATTGTAAATCAAAATGGCTCTGAGTTACCATCTTATACCTGTCAGAATGGACAAGATAAAAAGAAAAATACTTATGACAGCCTATGTTGGAGGGGATGTTGAGTAAGGAGAACACTACTGCACTGCTGGTGGGAGGGCAAATTTGTACAGCTACTTTGGAAATCAGTATGGACATTTTCTCACAAATTGGGAATCAATCAACCTGAAGACACAGTGATACAACTAGTGGGCATATACTCAAAGGATGCTCAATCAGACCAAAATACGCTTGCTCAAATATGTTCATACCATAATTATTTGTAATAGCCAGAACATGAAACAATATAGATGCCTCTTGACACATGGAGCTCTCTGGAAAGAGAAAAATATATGAGACTTCCTGGGTAAAATAAGGGTAGAGGAGTACAAGGAAAGAGACAGGAAAATGAGACTATGAGGGATCAGGATGGGATGAGGGGAAGTGTTGAAAGAGATATCTTGATAGGGAGGCTATTATGGGTTTGGGAGAAAGCTGGTGCCACAGACAGTTCCTGTAATCCACAAGTTTGACCCAAGCTAAGACTGCTAACAATAGTGAGAGGGTGCCTGAACTGGCCTTCACCTATACTCAGATTCATGACTACTCAAATTGTCATCGTAAAGCCTTCCTCTGGAACCTAATAGAAGCAGATATGGAGAACCATAGCCAAGCACTGGGAGTCTGGTTCCAAGAGAGGGATAGGGAATATATAAGCAAGGGGGATCAAAGTTTGTGGGAGCTCATGGAATCTGGAGAAACTGCTAGGGAGCCAGATTGGGACCATCCTATTCCCTCTGCATCTGGGTTGATCTTTTTGGGGCCCCTAGCAGCAAGACTGGACCTGTCCCCGGTGCATTAGCTGGCTCTTTAGAACGTATTCCCTATAGTGGGATGCCTTGTTTAGCCTTGAGGAAGTGAGAAGGAGCTTGTTCCTGCCTCAGTTTGATGTGTCATGCTTTCTTGATTCTCATGGAAAGCCTTACCACATCTGAATGTAGATGAATAATATATGAATAGGGTGGTGGAAGGGAAAAAGATGAGAAGGAAGAGAAACTGTGGTTAGTATGTAAAATACACTTTGAAATGATGAATGAAGTATACTATTACTGACTGTACTGAGTACCTGTGTGAGTGCTGGTATATATGTGCCCCAGCAGGTTTGCGGAAGTCAAAGGACAACTCTCTGGATCCATCTTTTTCTGTCTTGGTGAAATTTAGAGACATTCAGGTGGTCAGATTTAAATAGCAAGCACCTTTACCTGCTGAGCCATCTCACCAATCCTACTTCAAGTCATCATTGTAGTATGGTGGAGGTGAATGGAGTCACTACAGTTTCACAGAAACTGAAATTCTCACAGAGATTTCACAGATTCATGCGAAGAAAATTACATGCAGATCCATGATGTAAACTTCACTGCTCATTGCTATGAAGATGAAAAATATTAAGGTGTCAGTTTTATGAATGGATATTTTTAAGGAAGCAACAAACATTTCCTGACCCACTTATAATATCTTTCAATGTATTCGTATATTCTTTTCTGTGTATAATTGGTGTTATTTGCCTTTCTGTAACTGTTCTAAATATTGTGCCTATCTAATTTGTTAGGGGACCCTATCCTATATTTAATATTCTTTAAAATACAGATTCTCGGGGCTGAGGAGATGGCTCAGAGGTTAAGAGCACTTGGTTTTGTTTTTTTTTTTTTTAACAGCACCCAGTGCCCATATTTGGTGGATCAAAACTACATTTACTCAAAATCCAGTGGAATGGTCTTCTGGCCTCTATGCTTTCGAGTACAAACAGTGCATGCGTGCACTTGCACGTACACACACACACACACACACACACACACACACACACACACACACAATGATTAAAATCATTTTAAAAATCAAAGATTACAAGTACTCATCTTTGTGGTACTTCTCCTAAGAGATGCCTAGAAATCAGAAATTTTCACACCTTTCATTTACTTTTCCAGACAGGTTCTCAGTGGGTATGCTAGGATAGCTTCAAAGTCTTTGTCCACTTGGCCAACCTAAGTGCCAAGATTATAGGTATGCACTCTTTGTCTCCAATATGATATATTTAATCTACCAAACAAATCAGCATGTACTTCCTTTGCTCAGTCCATCCATGTCAAATACCATTCTAAGTACTTTGGTAGTATAAATAATAATCACAACAATTCTAATAGTTATCTGTCTTCATACACTGTTTTCTGAAGATGATAAAGTGGGGGCACCTCCTTCCTTCCTACAGAGCAAATATTTTAGTAAGTAATGTCTCTCTGGGGAAACTGCTACCCTACTGTAATCTGAGAATCACAGGATACACTGACTGCTACCCAAAGCTGTGCTATGTATTTGAAAAGTGTTCATTAAAGGATTCCTAATTACTGGGCTGGAGAGATGGCTCAGCAGCTCAGAGAGCCTGCTATTCTTATTGAGAATCAAGATTCAATAACACATTGAACACATAATAGCTTACAACTATCTACCTAAGTCCAGTTCCAAAGAATCTGGTGCCCCTTTCTGACCTCTTCAGAAACCAGCTATACATACATACACAATGCACATACCTACATGCACTCAAAACACTATAAGTCCAGGCATGGTAGCACAGACCTATATTCCCAGGACTAGGTAGAAATGCAGGATGATCTCTGTGAGGTGCAACTATGCCCAGTCTACAAGTGAGTTCCAGGAGAACGGAGAAACTTGGACTCAGAAAACAGAAAGAAAAACCACCAATAAAGTAAAAATAATTCTTTTAAAAAGAGAAATACTAATAACCTGAAAGAGCCGGATGTTTGCCTGTGTGGCTGAAACCACAGATGTCATGCTACTCTTGATTCTACAACCCATGAAATGACTCCCATGCTGTCTGTTGTCTACCCAACACCCGACACCCCACAGTTCTGAAATATAACTCAGGGACTGGATGTATATGTGTTCATCCACTGATATACACCCATAGGCTACTATTGTCTAAGTCACTTTTTAAAGGCAAACAAATGTTTACATATAATAATCTAATGTATGACATAGTAACATCATATACTTGAAAGAATCACTGAAATTTTAAATGTGTCATTACAAAAACAATTATATGACTTTAATGGATTACTTAGCCCGATTTTACCATTTCATAACATATGAATTTCAACGTGTCATTATAAATGCCATAAATACGTCCAATTTTTGTCAAGCAATCTTTTAAAAAGTTTTAATACCAGCACTCATGAGATAGAGGCAGGTGGATCTTTGTGTGGTTGTACCCAATTGATGTACATAGCCAGTCCCCAGGTAGACAGGCTTACATAGATAGGGAGATTCTGTCTCAAAAAAAGAGGTAGGGTGTACATTATTGAGTTCACACATTATGGGCACTTTCTCAAAAACAATTTGGTAGATGGTAAACTAGTAGCAGGCTTTTGTAATCAAAATACATTTAGTGTCCATGCTGATGTTATCAGTCTGGCCTCAAACTGGAAATCGTATGTGCCTTACTGCTTAAGATCAAAATGGCCACATTGATCACCCAAAGATCTACAAAGCCTATGTTTCTTAAACAAGGATGTGAAGTTCCTCTGAGAATTCCTTTTCGCTTAAAATGTTGCATAGTGCTCACTATTTAGTAATCCACTGCTTTCCCTCACCCACTGTCCAAGTTAAAACAGAAATTAAGGGCAGTGTCTTGACAGATCCCAGGCTACCTGAGCAGGATAGGCTGGGCCCTTGGGTCACAGTTCTACAGCCATGAAACTCACTTTTTATCTTTTGTCACACTGCCAGTCTCAAAGATGCTTTCTGACTTGGATGCAGTGAGAAAGGCCTGCAAAATTCTAATGTGCCAGTAGCTGAGACAGGAATATTACACTTCTGAGCTCAGCCTAGGCTACATACTAAGTGTCTGGGCTAAACAAGGGGATTTTGTCTTCAGAGGGGACAGTAATTAAAAAAACAAACAAAAGTTCTGAGACGATAGCCAGGAAAAGCTACTCTTTGATTTTACTCATATGAAAGATATCCTTACACAAGGTGATAAAAGTGCTTAGTAGTTGAAACAGAAGTAAAATCCTTTTATCTTTACATACACAATGTGACTAGAAATATTATGAATGAATTATAGGACAGCCAGGGCCATATCAGGCCATTGCTTAAAAATAAGTAACGGAGGGTTGTGGCAAATTCGTTTAATATGATCACACAGCAGGCAGAGGCAGGCAGATCTTTGAGTAAAAGTCCACCAGGACTACAGAGTGAGTTTCAGGTCAGGTAGCGCTGTCAAAGAGAAAAACCCTGTCATGAAAAACTAAAACAAACAAACAAACAAAAAAAAACCTCCTTAAACCTCCCTACAGCCATTACCTCCACTATTTCAGGCTCATTTCAGCCTCCCTAGCCCCACTCACCCCAGAGACCTCTCCATGACAGCTTGCTTCCTATATTCATTTATCCTGACCAGGAAAAAGACTGCTGCAGCCAGGGGGAGACAGCAACTGTAGTGACCACTAGAAACAGACTGCACCCTCACAGAGGAGGCCACTTTGCTGCCCTTTCCTCAGCCATGGAGCTAATGCCAAGGAGCCTGTCTGCCAGAGACTGAAGAGGCTTGATGATGTCAGGGAAGGCGCCAATGTGGAAGCGAGCCCTGGAGCACCATTAGAGGGCAGAGAGAACACTGTGCAGATTAAGCTTATGATGTGATGATTTATAACCCTGCAGTGTCCTTTTGGCATGACACAAAGTCAATATTACTATGTTCATAAAAGGAAATAACTGTATTCCTAATGGCTTAGAAAGGTTTATGAGACTAAAATAAATTGTACAAACACCTATGAGTGCATGAATCTATGTGTCATTGTAAATCAACTACTTGACAGGCACTAAGTAAACCAGAGCTTGGGAGGCAGAGGCAGGTGGCTGTCCCAGTACAAGGACAGCAAGGGATACACAGACAAACCCTGTCTCGAAGAAAACAAAACTGAGAGGGAGAGAAAGAGAGAGAGAAAAAAGAGAGAGAGAGAGAAAGAGAGAGAGACAGAGAGAGACTGTCCTTGACATGAATATTTTAAAAGGTCAGTAATCCTTTAATTGATTGTACTTACTGATGAAAGTGAGACCACATTCACAATTTTTTAATGATTTTTTAATTTAAATTTGAAACAAGCTTATTGCACATGTCAATCCTAGTTCCCACATCCTGACTCCCTCTTCATCCCCTGCACCAACCCCCATCTCATCCCCTTTCTACTCCCCAGGGAGGGTGATCCCTTCCATAGAGAGGACATATGTACTTAAATGAACTAAATTCTCCTGATAATGATGATGAACTGTTTAGCCATCCCTGTCTTGAAGTACCTCAAAGATTGTGTGTTCTGATTTTTACCCCCTACTTTAGCAAAAAGAAAGTATCAGTCACTGTTGATATGTTAACCTAAAGCTGGCAGTAAGTGTCAGAATTCATTTTACTGTCTGGTTAGTGCAAAAGAGCCCCGCAAAGAGGCAGGTGTACTAAGAGTTTTACTCTTACTTTTTTTGTGGGACACACCTCCAGCTCCCAAATCACACACAGGGCCTTCTTAAATATGAATTCCTGACCTGAGCTTGGCCAGTTGATAGTCAGCTTTTATTAACTATAAACTATTCCAATGACATTTTGCTCTGGGCTTTTTCCTTTTGTTACTCCTGCACATCTTATTTCCCCCTTACTCCTGGGCTCGGTGAGTGGCTTGTCCATGTCACTCTCCTCCCCTTGTTCGCTTCTTACTTCCTCTCTTTCTCCGTTCTCCTTCTATGTATACTGTCTGCCTGCCATGCCCACCTGTCCTTTCTCCAGCCTCGCTATTGTCCTTCAGCTCTTTATTAGACCATCTCCTGTTTTAGAAAAGCACAATTACACAACTTCACAGGGTTAAACAAATTCAGCATAAAAAAAAAAAAAAGATACAACTTAAAATAATATTCCCCAACTTGTAGGTTCAGGAAAGAGCACTACCCAGGATTGCAGCAGATGACAGCAAAGTGAGGTACCTGCTGTCCAGGGAAGAATAGACTGTTGCTGCCCCAACTGGAGAGGAGGTGGTACTACAGTGTTACAAGACTGCAACTGTGAAGTAGTTTCACTTAGTGTTTCCTAGGAACCCTTGTGACTTAATATTGTGTGTGCTATTGTTGAGAGTGAGTAATGCCCGAGATGCGCTCACATTTGTGCCTCAAAGTGGGGGTGGAGGACACCTCCCCAATAGCAGCCACATGGGGTCAGCAAGATTGAAAAACAAGGACAGAGGACTTTGGTGCTCAGTGTCCCCTTTCCTTCTCCTTGTCCTCCCTGCAAGCCCAGGCAGTTTCTTCTGGTTCTAGAATGGTTCATTTCCCTAAAAAGCCCAGCTCCCTTTCCCTTAAGTCTAGTCTTGTGGTCCTGACTTATTAAATGACCCGGCTCATCCATTTTTCAACCTTCCTTCCGCACAGGGCTAGAGAAGTATTGCATTACAAAGGATTTTCAATGCTCCCAAGAGGAACCTCAAAGATGCAGGACAGCAAGTCAGTGTTTGACCAGGTAGCAGTATGGTAGTGTCACAGTTAGTGTGACACGCCTTGGCTGTTATGTGGAGCAAACACTTGGACAGACAGAAAGCTAGGAAAAGATGGTGGCTCTCAGGAATGGGGTATGAGGGTCCTGGTGTCTGAGACCAGAACAGGGGACCACACCACCAAGTCTCTGACCAGGAGCTGGGAAGCTAGCTGGCTGAGGCATTTGTGAGGGCCTTCCTGATGCAGAGAAGACAACACTTGAGTCAACTAGACTCTGACAGCCATCTGCAGAGCAAGGCTGTAGTCTTGGAATATTTCACTCTCCAGAAGCCAACGCAGCAGTAGAAGAAATCCAAAGGCCTCTCTGCCAAACAGAGGAGAGACATGAGACTGTTTGACATTAACCCAGAGCAACAGAGGTATATCCATCTTTTCTAAAGGCCTTGCCGCTCAACATTGCCTAGTCTTCCAGTTCAGGCTGTGAATTCCTCAAGATTCCAAGTCTCACTGGGCATCCCTGCCCCCTCAGTCACAAGGGCTCCTCCGGCTTCTGCAATAAGAGGGGATCCTCACCCTACCATTTCTCTCTCTCTCTCTCTCTCTCTCTCTCTCTCTCTCTCTGTGTGTGTGTGTGTGTGTGTGTGTAGTATGGGCACTGAAATTATGTAAGGACCATCACAGAACTGTATACTCTGTGTTTGCTTGTTCACATGAATGTGTACCTCTCCCCACCCTGTATATCTGAGCAACTTTGTGTGCTTATCTGTGTATGACAGAGAGAGAGAGAGAGAGAGAGAGAGAGAGAGCAAAGCAACAAGATTTGACCCATCTTTAAATGAGGGAATGAATTAATTCTTCAGCTTCCAATTTGACTTCATTCCTAGTTCTGAAACTCAGAGATAGATTTCCTTAGGCCTTCAGACACAGAGCACCACTTAGTGTAGTGGTTCAGCAGACAACACTACAGAAGGAAATGATGGAATAGACAATTAAATAAGAGTGGGTGGTAGGATGGTTGTTGACATCAAGGATATTTGTTAAAATCTGGTTAAAAAGGACAACCCACCTCAGCCTTGTCTGAGTATTCTAAATGGAATACAAAGGGCTTGAGGCAATAGCACTGGAAGTTCTAAACTAGTTCTCACCATTTGTGACTAGGAGTGTTGGCTGAGGGAATGTCAGAGTTACAGGAGCTTGAGGGTGCTGGTCCATTATACCACAATCAGGAAACAGAGAAAGATTAAACCACTGCTCAGAACGTTTTCTCCTTGTCTACAGTCCTGCACGGCTTCAGGGAAGAGAGGCAACCAAAATGGGCAGGTCTTCCCAGATCAATTAAAGTAATCAAGATGGTTTCACAATGTCATGCACATCATCCAGGTGATCCTAGACTCAAGTTCATAATTAGCACTGTGGTAGTTTGAATATATTTGCACCCATAATCACGAAGGGAGTGGCACCATTTGGGGAATCTTTTGTTTGTGGGGGTTTGGCCTTGTTACAGAAAGTGTGTCAATTGAGGGGGGGGGTCGGCTAGTTTAAGGCTTCTTATGCTCCGGATACTGCCTGTTGTGTTACATTGGCTTCCTGTGCCTGCAAAATGTATTATGCTCAGATCCTGCAGCGCCTTGTCTGCTTGCACACCGCCATGATTCTTACAATAATGCTAATGGATTGAATGTTCAAAAATGTAAGCCAGCTCATCCAATTGTATGGTTTCCTTATCAGACTTGCCATGGACAAGCAGAACCAGCAGAAGAATAATTTTGTTTGTATATGAACATCTTCCAAGTTTAAAAATGTACTCCTTTACAAGGGCATGTTGGCCAGCTTCAACTTTGGAGCGATACTTCTTATGTTGACATTAACGTCACTGGATTCTGATTGCTTCCAGTTTTCTGCTTTTTACTTATCAAATAATGCCTCAATATATTATTAACCCAAAGTAGACTTCTCACATTCATTCATTCATTCATTCATTCATTCATTCATTCATGCTCTTTGAATCAGTTTCTCTGATGTTCTAAAATTTTCTCTGTAGACTAAATTACCCTGACTCTCACAGGCATCTTTCTCCTGTTTGCAATTGTTAAAGGCATGTTCCACCTCGGCCCAGCTTCAAATTGACTTCTCATAGTCGTGGGTCTTCTCTGAGGTTTGTATTCTTGGAAATCATATATGTTCCAACCATTCCCAGCTAAGCCAGTATTTTTAACTTCCCTGCCTGGTTAGCTTCCTATGAGTGTCCTCACTGAGGATGGATTGAATGCCCCACAGAGTCAATAGCTTAATGTGGGGATTGGGTAAATGATTTTGTAAAGGGAGGTCACCTTAGAATGGAGTATCCATCTCATTGTTATGTTCCACCTGGAGTGTTGATTGGCTCACTTGTTCTGAGACAAAGCGTTGCTGTGTTTAAGCTTGCTAGATTTACACTCAGTGTGTATCCCAGGGATGCTTCACACATAATAGCCCTTCTGTCTCAGCCTCCTCAGTGTTGGGATTGAAAGCATGTGTTACTGTACCTGGATCCACATTTGAAAAACAGAGGGATCTATCCAACACTTACTTCATGAGTCTCGCCATCCTCTCTCCAACCCTACTGCACTCACCTTCTCTAACATAGAAACGTTTCCTCATGGAGAACAGCAAGTGCATTCACATAAATATGTCAAATGTATACCTGTTGAATGAGTTTTGGTGTTACATCAGAATTTCAGTATGTGCATTTTGAAACCACACAAATGCAATGATGTTTAGATTGTTAAGCACAGTCGTCTTCTTTTCACATTATTGACAGCACCGTGGACAGTGACTGACTCCCAGACGTTGGTCCTTTGGGACTGATGGTGAGCTATGGACAAGGTAGAAAATACAGGAGGGACTCTGGGAATATTTGCGAGGATAAATGATTCCAGTTTCAGCATCTGAACACAACCAGATAAGGTTGGATTTACTAGTACGTACACAGACCCCATGAAACCATATAATTAAGATATTTTAGTATGAAATACAGAAAGACAGAAGTTTAAATATTTAATTTCTAAATGGGCATGACTCTGAGGCCTAAAGAATATCATATCTATATGTATATATGTAATATATACGTACATATGTATGTATGATGTTCATTTAATACCATTTGTCACCCGAGAAATTTCATTTACACCCTCAGTTCCTAAGATTTATTTAATAGTGTGTAAGTTGATACCACAAACTTTTGATACTAAAAATACTGACAATCGCCAAAATAATGAGTGGATATTTCCTATATTTTTGTTATGTGTTTATATAACCAATTCATGATATATTTGAGAAAATTCATCCAATTAATAACACATGCATACTCTGATTCACCAATTGTACTCCTGGTATGTGCCCATAAGTAGTCATATATATCTATGCTAATAGAATGTGCAAAATTATTAGAGCTGTCTCATATAAGTGCTATTTCCAGTGTCACCAAAAGGCTAATACTCGCCAAATAGTTTGCTCATGTAATAAACAGAGGATGGAAATCAATAGAATTTCAGTTTGTACCATTAAGTTAATGATTACAAGGACATGACACTGGTAAATAGAGTTATTTCATTCATGTGTTTTTAAATAGAGAAACATGCCAGGGAAGATGACTAAGTCAATAAAATTGTTTCGGTAGCCAGATTGTGGTGGCAAACAACTTTATTCACAATACTTAGGAGGCAGTAGCAGGTATTTCTCTGTGAGTTCCAGGCCAGCCTGGTCTGAAGATGTACTTCCAGGAGAATCTGTGCTACAAAGAGAGATTCTGTCTCTACACTAAATAAATGCATTTATTTACTTTAAAATAATAACTTTAAAATCATTGTTAAAATTTAAGTAAACAAAGAGATCTGAATTCTGTCCCATACATAAATCTAGGAAAAAGCCAGCAGAGTGGAACAGGATTCTTATTCCAGAGCCAAGAAGGTAAAAACAAAAGGATCTTTAGGGTTCCCTGAATCACATGGGAGGGTATATCTGCAAGAACTAGCTTCAGGGAAAGATCTTGTCTCAAAGGTTATGATGGAGTGGAACTGAGGCAGAAACATGGACAGGATTGGAAGAGACAAGGGAGGGGACCCTCTACAGATGGAGGCATCACAATACATTTTCCATTTAGAGTTTGTGTTATGTGGGAGAACCTTCTGGGGTGCACTGTAGGGACAGAAGCTTCAAAATTAGTCCTGAAACATCAGCCCAGAATCAACTTCAGACTCAGAACACCAGTAGCACAGACACTGACAGCAACAATTAATAAATGATACCTCATGAAACTGAGAAGCTACTATAAAGAAAAATACATCTTCAACAGGATAACACAGTTTCTTATAGAATGGGAACCCAACATCTGATAGAGTGCTAATCTCCAAATTATACAACGTATTGAATAAACTAGGCATCAAAACACCAAATAATCTAATTTTTAAAAATGGGGGTAGAGATATAAACAGAAGAGTCTCACCAGAATAATCTCAGAAAGGCTGAAACCTAAAACACTGATGACAGCTTATGCTGGAGAAGATGTAGAGAAAGGGTAACACTCCTCCATTGTTGTGCAGAATGCAAACTCTTACAACTGGTATCGAAATCAGTGTGGAGATTTCCCAGAAAGCTAGAGATGAACCTATATCAAGATCCTCCATTACTACTTTTGGGCATGTTCCCAAAGAGGCACATCCACATAAAGAGGACAACTACTCAACTATGTTCATAGCAGTATTATTCATAATTGCCAGATCCTGGAAACAGCCTAGATGTCTGTCAACCGAAGAAAGGATAAGAAAGTGTGGTACATTTACACAGTGGACTACTGATCAATGTTAAGAAACAAAAGCATCCAAAATTGGCAGGCAAGTGAGAAAAACTAGAAAAAACCACTTGCATCCCCAAAGGCAAATATAGTATACACTCACTCATGAGGGGATACCAGACATAAAGCAAATGATACAAAGCCTACAATCCACAATCCCAGAGACCTACAACCCTTTTCTAGAAACAGATGGAAACAGATGCATAAATCCACACCTAATTATTGTGCATAAATTCTGAATCCAAAAATCACCAAGAGAACTGATCTGATGCAAAATCAAAGAGTTTTAATTGATTAGTTAACTGTATTAACTTGTGTCCTCTATCCATCTGACAAATTGGGTGGATTAAGAAGCAGCCAGAGGGATGATAGGGCAGGGGATTCTTTGTGGTAGAGGAAGGGGAGTGTCTGGGGTCTGCAACAGTCTCAGGGTGTGTGACTCCAGGCTTGGGCAACCTGTCCTTTGTTGATTGGCCAACTACCCCTGCAGAAATTGTTGCCATGTTATGAGGCCTACCATGGAGGCTGCTATGCTCTGAACTTCGCATACTATAAAGTATTCAGACCCAGCCAGCTAACTTCAGATTGGTTCCTTGCCTTATGGAGAGATCTGGCTTTCTAGTGACTGGGGCAAGGTTCAGCAAGGTCAGGCAAGGTCAGAAGCTAGATAAAAGGTCAGCACATGCTGGTAAACCTATATCTGCTGGGTCTTCTGCAGCCTCTCATGGCTGGGTGAGGCTCTAGTCACTTCAATATTCATTGGGTCAAGCTCCTGAGTACAAACGAAGTGAGGGAAGAGTAAGAGTATGAACAAAGGAGACAAGACTGAGAAGGGGAAACTCACAGAGTCAGCTGATACAAGATAGTGAGTGATCACTGACTCTGGTCTGACAAAAGGGAATCTGCTTAAGACCCAACTAGACTCCCTTAACAAAGGTGGCAATGGTGTAGATGGGACACATATGAGGTTACTGGCTGGGGTTCCAAGATCCAAGTCTAATACACAAACTGACTTAGCGGAGCCCATTCTATGGAGAGATCAATTGTTCAGAGGACACAGGTGTGTGGGTGGTATGGAGGTGCCATTTTCATGCCTCAGTGAGATGACTTAGTAAAATTACTAGGGGAGGTGTTACCCTCTGAGGAGCAGATGTGAATTGTGAGAGACATGGGGGGAGGTAATGGCATTGGAATGTAAAAGATAAATTAATAAAAATGTAAAAAGGCCATGCAGTGGTGGCACATGCACTTAATCCCAGCACATGGAAGGCAGAGACAGGCAGAACTCTTGATTTTAGTGAAGCCTGGTCTCCAAGTTCCACAAGAAACCCTCTCTTTAAAAAATATATATTGTTTAAAAAATCATCACTGGATGATGTAACATAGTGTATTTAAATTGTAATTCAGTAGAGAAAAGAGAAGTAGCAAAACTTAAGCAAGGCTGAGATTTTCAGCTGTGTTGGGACACACACATACACAAAAGAATATACATGCAAATATGATTACAAACACAAACACCTATATTATATATATATATATATATATATATATATATGTATTATATATACACATATATACATAAACACATATAAGGTTATACACACTGAGACACAAACATATAAGACTGTACACACACAAACCATATGTGTGTGTATATATATATATGCATACATATATATACATATATACATATACATATACATATACAAATAATATATATATATATATATATGTGTATATATATATATATATATATATGTCTTCCAAGCAAGGAGGACGATGGAGCAACAAAGATGATGATGAGTATGGAGACATTTTAGACTTAAACATTAGTAAAATAAAGGGAAAAGGAAAACATAATTTACTCAGTTAATTAGGAAACAACCAGATTATGTTTGGCTCTTCTCAGATAACAACATAACAAATACCTAGCTGTAAAAGCCAGGAGAAAAGAAAGTACAATAATGAGGTAAGATGGGGACACTGACATCCTCACTGTGATCAATCTCATCCAGAGATGGGTGGACATGTTGGAGATCTATGTCACTGGAGGGAGACTGTCTGGGATACTTTGTTACTGAACAGTTCTATGTATCTCCTCCCCTGACACCTCCACCCTAGCTTGTCTTCCAGTTTCCATTGGCTCCTGGGATCAAAATTCTCTGCATCACTGGTCCTCCTGGCCCCATCAGCTCTCTTCATGGCTCGTCCTGCTGGCTCCATCTTTTACCAGTATGCATTACTCTTCAAACGGGTCTCCTCTCTCCAGCAACTCCAAGGAACCTGTACATGATGTCCAGGAAAGACCTTCTGACTCCATCATCATCTGGTTCATGCCCTTTATACATAGAACAATATCCATGGTGCCCTTCTTTCATTCCACCACTCCTGCCTCCCTACTTCCTTCTTCCTCCCTTTCCCCCTTTCTGTAGCATGAAAAATAAAAGGGCCAGAGACTGATATTGGGGTTAACCTTCAATTGAAGATCACAAAAGCAAAGCAGCTGAACACGACTTCTTCTCTACCTCAGAATGGAAGGCTATTCTGGCTCACACCAACCTTCAGAATATATATAACTTCTCCTCAGTGCGGCTACAGAATACAGAGACTTCGGGGTCTTTCTATACTCATTGTGGCTGGAGAATAAATCCATGATATACTACTAAAACCCATACATCTATCTTTTATACCCCTCTAGTGCTGGGTTTAAAGGCACATGATTCCTGGTGCTGAGATTGTCTTTGTGTCAATTGTTCCTCTTTAGGACTGGATCAAGCTTGTGTTGATCTTGGTAGCTTTGCATTCACAGAAATCCATCTACTTCTTAATCTGGAGACCTGGGATTGAAAACCTGTGCCTGACTTCTATGGCTTGTGACTTAGCTTTCTGAATCCTCAGGCAAACTTTAATAAATCTAAATAAAGTATCAGCCCATCTTATTTTATTCTCTTATTTTATGTGACAGTGTCAGAGATTATACAATAAATTTTAGATATTACTCTCACTGCCCACTGTCATATTTCTCCCTCTCTTGCTGAAACCACCATTCCTTTCCACTTTCATGTCTTCTGTAATATAATAATGCTGAGTCTAATTGCAGCTTCTTGCCTAAGTGTCCAGTGTGTCATTTCCTGAGAAAAGAGCATTTATGTCAGGGGCTGCACCACTAAAGAAAATGGCACCCATTTCTTAGCAATCACTAACAGACTGCTGTCCCTCAGGTTGGGTCCCATATCATGCATGAGAAACATTGACAAGAAAAGTTCTGTGCAGGCCTTGTGCAGGTCACATTTGCTCTGTCATTTCTACAAATGTTTGCTGTTGCTGCTGCCCTTGTCCACAGTCTCAGCTCTTACACACCTACTAACCTTCTTCTAAAATGGTTTCTGAATCTCAGGGGTTTGTGATATCAACCCATTCAAGGTCCAATTCTCTCCCAGCACTAAATTTTGGCATTTTTGTGAGGAATTGGCTTGTACATCAATCACCACTCACTGGTTTCCTTTTGTATTATCTGTATATTGTGATCCAAATGAATTTCTCTTCCTCTCCAGCTGCTTTGAACATGGGGTTTGTGACAACAGTGAGAAAAATAAATATCACACTTACTTTCCTTTAAACTGTGCAGAACCAAAGTCAAGTTGTCAAAGGTGGGCCTGGAAAGGAGAAATAAGTCCTATTGAATCATGAAATACATGACTGCTTGTTCTTGGCAGCATTTGAGGACACTGTCAAACATACTTTCAGTGTTCAGGAGAGTGATTTGATGAAAAATTGATGTATTTATCCTAAAGGTCACTTTAGAACAAACACACAATGATTGAATTGAATAGAAGCGCTGTTTCGTCTATACACCTTATGTAGCACTTAACACTTCCTTGTCTCAGATGTCTAGGTACAACTACTAGAAAGGGGTTTTTGACTCGGCAAGAAAATGTTAATTTTTGTAAAAACTATACTTCTTAATTTTTCTTTTGAAATATTTTTTCTTTTTCTTATTTAATTTTATATAACAAAGTCCAATTAAATGAAAACAAACATTTATACAAATATTTGGGAATTTGGGCGTCGTTCTTTCCAAACTACTTCCTGCTGGTAAGGGGCGCTGTCTTGGGGGATTCCAAGAAGATTCAGATATCCTGGCTGTAGTCTGTAGGGCTGTTTTGTCCAGCTGTTTTGAATGTAGGATCAGCTTGTACTCTGTTTCAGGCGGTCTGGCATGATCAAACCACATTAGTCTGGAAGGAATCCACATCTTTTCATTTTCTGTGGAAACAAAAATAGTTATGAAAAATTTACAGGTGGCATAATCATAGATATTTGTAATCCCACATAAATCAAGAGGGGGCAATAAACACATCAGAATTCTGATGCAAATTTGGCTTTCATGGTTAGACTATAAATCACCTAAACCATTAAAAATCTTTCTACAGACAAGAACACCACAGGTATTTCTAATAATTTGACATTTTTTTCTGAACAAATTTTCTAATAAATATAGATTCTTACAAATATTGGGTAAGTACTCCTCCTACTGAGTCACATGAACCTCTATGAATTTTATCCTACACGATGCACAGTATGATATAGGCTGAGAAGATCACAGTGAATGACCTATTTACAAAATACGATACAAATAAGATTCCAAAGAAATATATTAGAAACATAATTTGGCAAAGCTATAATACCATCAGTGAAAACATCAACTCATAATGCAAGTCCCAAAACTTACATTTCTAAAATGATACCTATATATTCAGAGGTGAAGTGAATTACCATATTTTGACTGATAAAGAATCCAGAAGCTTCAAATTACCATAGAAGTCACTCTTGATAATTATTATTTTTTATGAAAATAAATTATGTATAGGAGGTTCACATGGTTACAAATGAGAGAAGGAAAACATGAATTCAAGATTGAACTATGCAATCTGTCCTAATAAGCACTTGAGATATAGGTACGTGGCCTAAGTAAGAAACTTTCCAGAATGATCTGATCTGTGGGCCCACAATGCCAGCTTCTAGAGAAAGTCACATTCAATTGGCACTCATCCTACAAATCTTATTCTGTAAAGAATTAAATAAGACAAACATCATCCTTGTAGCATAAAAGTGATTGGTTCATGAGTTGAATGCTTATTATACTACAAATTGGGTGAGTATTATTACTTATGCAGTACAAATTTGGAAAAGTAGATTATCAGAACATTACTTGAACTAATGTAAAGTTGAGAGTGCTCCAGTTTGCAGAGAGAATGAGCATGCACAGATCCCATGGAGACACAGTCTCAAGTTCATCATGTGTCACACATCCATTGCTCAGTCCAGAGCACATCTGCTTTCTGCTCACAGTATCGCACAAGGAGTGCTATAATGTTTTTGTCTACACATAAGTGCAGAACCGTGAAACAATGAGCACAGAAGACAAAAATGTATGAAGATATGTGCCTTGCAAATATTAAAGACTGACTATAGTAAAGTATATGATATATTTTCTCCTGCTATAACACCTACCCACCCAGATGTTATTCCATCCTTACATATGAAGACACAGCTGCACAGAGGATAACTAAATTTGTTGAACTTGTAGTGACTAATTCTGAGCGTGAGCTCAGTTGCACAGCAATCGTGAAAGTATCTTTCTTCACTTATGCCTATTCGTTAATTTGTAATTAATTTGTTCCTACTAATTTATATTGTCTGAGATCTACAAATACCCCTTAGTAAATTACAAGCTTTGTCAACTGCCATTATCAACAACTAACACTTTTGCTTTCTCCATTACCTGGTCTCCTCGGTACTGGATATGCAATCAGTCTTTCCCACCTACACATGCATAAAAATTCAAACAAGCAACAGTTGAGAGTTGGACCAAATTATCTTGACAATTATCTTCTCAATAGAAGAAATTGTACATTCACTAAGTACTGTTATTCCCTTAGTAATTTAATAATTTACTAATACTAATTGAATGATCTTCAATGATACAAATTGTTTTGGAAGAAGAAATTCACCTTAAACTCAGTAAGTTATGGAACCTTAATTGTTATATCATTCCCCAAAAATAGGATAATTTCAATTCAAATGGAAGGAAAATAAAATGTAAACAGTTTTAAATGCATAATTCAAGCCAGACAAATAGAACAATTTGTAAATACGATGGATGGGAAGACAACTGGGCTAGTATGTGACAGCTGTAGATTTAGAAAGCTCTTTCTAATATATAAATATAAAAAGAAAACAGAATTCATTAAATTTTTCATAGACCATATGACTAATTCAAATGAAAACTATTAAGATGTCATCTGAGGGTATAATTACTAAATATGAATAACCTAACTATAGATTTACTGTAAGATTTCATGTAGAGAAATGATGTATGGCTGAATATTTGCACAGAAAATCAAAATTGGTTCAGAAGATTGTATATCTGGGTAATGGGAATAAATTTTGCTTCGCTATGTGGGACATTTGTAGTAAGGATGGATGTAAGAATAAAATGTTTACCAGGAAGCTTGTCATCTTGAAAAGGTTTCCCTGTGGTACTCGGAAAAGAGGGGCCACCAGTCATGTTCAAATCCTTTCTAACATTGTGGTTCTAAAATGCAATAAAAGCAATCTTTATTAAATTTGAAATCCCATTATGTTCTTAGATGTACTATTATACTTTGTTGACATAAAATATGTAAACCTTGTCTTATTCATTTTTACAGTGTATATAATCTGTAAATGATTCCTAATATCAAATGATTTTTAAAAACTTGCATTATGTACTTTTCGTTCTCAATTTATACACATACCTCTTTTATGTTAAATATTACATACAGTCTGTTTTAGTCAGGGAATGTTGTTAGTCAAAGGGTTTCTAGCATCGGGTCTCATTACAAATACAAGACGCTGAAACAAAAACAGAAAATTACATTCACAATTTAGAATTGTAATTCTAGTAGAATGCAATCTTTGATCAATTTTTCTCTCCTTATTCAAAAGAGCTAAGATCTTTCACCTCAAAATGCAGCCATGAATATATCAAATGTCATAAATTAAAACACATTGTAGATTACGTTTCCTTTGCAATGCTCATGATTGAGCTGATGGCTTTGTCCATATTGCTGTATCGCATTTGTCATTTTGTGCATTATTAAAGAAAGATATTACTGACGAGTCAGAAATATAGTCACCTCACCTTGAAATGAAATAAATTTCTATGATCGCACATCTAGACTCAGGGTTTGTCAGCAAGAGGGCTTGACTTTATGTGAGACAATCTTCTGTGTTTTATCGAAGCTTTTCCTAATTGCTAAAACAGAAATGTAAAACTAAGTTCATCTGGGCTCTGTGAATGAACACAGTGTGCCATAAATACCTACCATACCATTGACATCCTTAACACTGATGTAACATACATGACACAGGTTAATATACATACACAGATACACACCACCACACATTCAGTCACATATACACAAAATACACACACACACACACACACACACACACACACACAAATGCAATGAACACATACTCATACACACAAACACACACACACACACACACACACAGGCTCCCACTGAGGTGGGTCAGTGGGATTTACTCATCGCAAATCCGTGATTGTCACCCTGCTGTTTTGGATGGTGACATGACTGCAGTCCTGCAATTGGAAAAAGGGAAATATTGTTAGGGATTGCAAATCAGTTTTGAAACAAGTTGTACATTTTATTTATACAAAAGAGATCCTTGCGCGACATAGGCTAGCACACATAGACTAATAAGCTGGGGGGATCCTGACAATATTCTACTGCTTCGAGCTCCCCAGTGCTGGATTATAGGCAATCATAAGCACAGCTGTTTTCATCAGTGCTGGGAAACGAGTTCAGATCCGAATGCTTAAAATTAGAACACTCTCACAACTGAGCCACATCCTGAGCAGTAAGCCTTTGATTGAAGAAGTTCATTGCAGCCAGACAGTTCTCAGCCAAGAGGTGAAATCTTGATGTCCTTAGAAGTAATGTCAAAAGTTCTGGCCCCCAACACTCCCACCTAGTTTACCTCATGCCTCATGAATAGAGTGAGTACATCCCCATGTATCTCAGGATCTTTGCCACCTATTTTCCAGAGTCACATAGCAAATAGATTTTGTTGTTGTTTGTTTTTTGTTGTTGTGGTTGTTGTTAGAGATGAGTACGTTCAGTGCTCCATTGGAGTCATAATGTCCATCAGATGGCAAAGGTGACCCAATTCACCTCGAAGGGAGTCATTACATTAATCATATTGTAATGGTGACATTACTGACATTTCAGGCATGGTCACTCTGGGTCTACAACATGGTAGGTAATCATCCGTCTGAAAGTCTTATTATAATCAACTGGCCTCAAATTGATGATCTCCTACTGCAACTGCCCAAGAGCTTATGTTATGGGTGTGTTTCGCCATGAAAGGGGTCATTACAATTGGCAACTTGGGAATTCATGTTCTAGATAATTCATTTTTTAAATCAGCAATGTCTTTTAACATCTCAAAAACAACATTAGTGTACTCCAAAATGGAGCTAGGTAATTTTGAACAGTTCTGGTAGAAAGTTTTTGGCTACAAAAAAACTGATCACCCTGGTTTGAACTATGAGTTACAAAGTGGGGCTTGGAGAATAGTGCTGGATTTAACAACTCCCACTATTCTTGCAGGGAAGCAGGAAGTGCTTACTGCCTTGCTCTATATCTAGGGCATCTGCAAATATCTTCTACCACACAGGCTCTAAACTCCCATGTGCAAATCCACAGAGAAAACGAATTAAAATAAAAACAGGGTCTATTGTTAAAAGGCTACACAATGAAAGTACAGGAATAAATATAATGAAATATAAAAGTGTATATATCTTTTAAAAAGTAGAGCTGAAATGTGTACAAGTCTTATTTTCCCTTCAGGATCAGAGTGTGATGAAAAGTGTATACAAATGCATATACCTATTAATTATGATACATGTAATCACACACAGAGTATTCTACCTCTTAGACTTAGCTTTCTGATTCCAGGATTTCACGCTTCCTTGAACCAATGTGGTTTCATCCCTGGCTCTTATAAATTTTATGGGACAGGGTTTGGTATTATCACAATGTTATTATGTTTGTTCTCCTGTACACAGGTACGTACACAGAAAAGAGCTGAGTCCTGATTATGGGGATGGAAGCCCCTCCTGGAGCAGCTTGATATTTCTTTTAATCCAAAAGTTGTCAGTGTGAAAATTCCTATTCTGAAAAGAGAAAGGCAGACTCACAGTCAAACAGAAATCCCCACAACACTCATTCCTCTCTCTCTCTCTCCTCTCCCTCTTTCCTCTTCTTCTCTTCCCTTCCCCTTTCTTTCCTCCATCTCTCTCCTCTCCTATCTATGTCCTCTCTTCTTTCTCTTTCACACCTACACTTGTTGCCCTGCTCTCCTGCTGTCTCTGCTCTGATCTGCACAATTCTTCCTCCCGCACAGATGATGGGTATATCTTCCTTCTATTCCTGGTCAACACTATCATTGAAGTTCTGTTAGACCTTGTCTTCTTTGTCATAGTCCTAATTGCCTCCTCCCCCTTCTCTTCCTCTTTACTCTCCTTCTCATTTCTCTCCTTTTCTACTCCTTATGGGTATCTCTCTCTGTGACTTTAATCTCTCATGGTCCTTTTCTTGTAGTTTGACTTAAAGAAATAAAATACTCAACAGTAGAATTAAGCACAAAGAAGAATCAAGCCAAAAAAAATAGGTCTGTTCAGGGCAATCATTGTGAGCAATAAGTAGGATTGTGCTCATACCTGAGACCGCTAATTCCTGTGAGACATTATCCAGAGTACAAAAATATTTTGCAGGATGATACACTGCTGTCCCAACACTAGCTCTGCTGAGGAATGCAGACTAATGTGGCATTGACAATGACACTCTTTGGCAATTTTTGGTGTGGAATATCTTCAACCTCTGACTCTTGGGGTCATTTCTTGGTGCTTTGTCTTAGAAAACCAACAGTGGTGTCAGCACATCTGTTAACAGCAGCTGCTGTTAGATAGAATGTGCACCTTAAATGGCGGCTTCTATAGCACTCGGTTAAGACCCTCTGGATATTACTATGTTTTTTCAGTGTTCTGAGCCATAGAGGGTTTTGTTCTTGTACAGCCCAGTCTTAAATTCTACATACTCACTGTTTATATTTGGGTGTGCACACCACTGCAATTGATTCTGGCAGCATCTTCTGATAACAAAAATGTGTGTGTGCATCCACACTCGACAAAAAGGCTGTCTGGGTTGGATGGGTCTGTGGAGACAAAAGAATTCAAGAAATCCCAGTAAGCCCCATGACATATCCAACACAGCAGGACCCAAGGAATTTCAACCACTGCCTCCCACAATGACTCATGAAACCAAGCTGGAAAAATCTCTTGTCTGCTAGGTGGAGAGGACGAGGAAATGATATCATTTGGCCGCCTCATCTACAAGGTTAAATGAAGCTGAGCTTTAAACAGTTACTGTTAGCTGTTCCCTCACTAGACCTACACTTGTATTCATCCATGCCTAATTATACCTGATGCCTTAAGAGTAACCATTGCAAGGTTTGTGCTTCAGCTTCTAATCTACATCTTCTTCCCTTCTGTCATCAATACATTATATTCTATCTTAACCAAGAGTTCGCAAACTATTTAAAACTTCAGTTCAAGAATCTCTGTGAGTCTTCAGCTCTCTGCCTTCCATCCTGCCATAAAGAGCTGGGGGATATCTTCCTATGTGAAGAGAAGCCACATATGGTCTTATTTTGTGGTACTGTACCTAGTAATGTTGCATTAACTTATGCCGCTTCCCTCCCTTCCTCCATTGCCAACCAGGTTCAAGCACACCTCAGGCAACTGCATGCCACAAAGGGGATGAACATTGCAAATGTTAAGACAAGCAAGCCAGATGTAAAAACCAAATATCTAACCTCTACATTTCAAGACACAAGCAGTACTGAAATACTGATATCATGAAGGAAGGTAAACTTAGTAGATGAATTCTAATGAAATGAGAGAGAGATGATTAGAAGAAGAAGTTGATCAGTCTCATAGGAAGGAAGTTGTAAAGCTGGACCAGGCTCTTGGAAGGTTCCTGTTTCCTTCTTTAAGTGTATTATTCACAAAGATGCATACTTACAAGTTAGCTATATTTTAAAATATACAGTTATAAAAGGAAAGGAAGTAAAAACTGGTAAAATCAACAAAATAAAATACTTGACCTTGCCAATTCCCCCTTCATGTACATTTGAAGACTCACTTAACCAGTTCTGCATAGAGTGAACTCATGACTCTTCTATCCTCTAAGATCTACTAGATGATGTCACAACATGACAGTCCTGTGAGACTCCCCCATAGACATAAATTCAGCACATTTTTTTCAAGCCTCTTTCTTTCTGTTTATTACATTTTGGTGCCAAAGTCATCATCCAGAAGTCTTACCTCCAGAATGATAGGATTCCAGTATTCTGACAGTATACTCAGTTATCTGTGGATTAGTTAAACCTTGCAGTCTCTGGTACCATGGCCTGGGTAAAGCTCAGAGGCCAAACTCCTCAATGAACTCCATCTCCAGCATGAGAACTGAATGCCCTTGCAGATGGAGATTGCCCCTGGGTCACATTCTGAATTCTCTCTCTTACTGTCCCTGCTCTGTGGCTTCAGGGAACCACATGAGCAGTTCTCCTGAAGCCTTTTGATCTAGAATCCCCCACTGTGTTCAAGCAGTCCCCATTAGGTCTTGTTAGCTGTCAGAAAGTCACTTCTCCTGCTGTCACACTCACCATTATCAGGGATTCTGAATCCCTACAAACAAAAGCCTCCAGGGGATTATCTGCTGCCTTCCTGGAGCTTCACAGAACATAATTCCATCTGACATGGTATATAAATAAGCAAATGTGGATTCAACTTTGCATGAAGAAGCTCTTTGGGTGTACACAAAACAAGTACATCTTCATAAAGGCAAAATCAAATCATGAGAGTGATCTCTCTTGACTCAGTGAATTACTTCCATATAACTTTTAGGTAGATGGTGTCTACACCATGTTTTCCTACCTCCTAGGGAGGCAAAAATGCACAACCAACTCATAAGGATGTGGAACATTGAAGAACTACACTGAATAAGATGTAAATTAGTAAAGCTGAAATTCACACAGGAATGTGCCTTTGACTAAACACTAGAACACTTGTAAGTGTATGTGCAAAGAGACTGAAGAACTGCAATGTGTTGGCTATGAAAACACAGATCTGGGCTGTGCACTTGGAAGAGCAGCTCGCCATCAGTGAGATCAATTTGCTTACATGGATCCAACCTAAGGTCAGAAGGCCCAGTTCCTCTTGCTTAAAAAATATTTCTTCCTCCTTCTGGGCATAACAGTAATCAGGGCCTGCTGTCTGCACAGGAATAATTACATGGGTCACATGGTATTCTTCTTTGACCTGCCACAAGGAAACAACTAGTTACAGTTACTGCCAATCCCACTTCCCATAAATAAGTGAAGCCCTCACCCCAGTGGATGACCCTCATCATTCTCCCCTACCCAAATGATTCCCCAAATTGACTGCTCCTATACTTTGCTGGGATTCCATATAAATGCAGAGATGATAAGGTGAGCATGAGATGTCTCCCATAGCACAACCTAGATCAAGGGATTTGTCTGCAGCTGGCATTAAGTCTGCTCACAGGTCCTGAGGTGTTTAATTTCTATTCTATGCATTACCACAGAGTAGGCAATCACCAGGCCACAGAAATTTTTAGTGTTCCCTTTTATAATTAGCCAAGGTGCTGTCTCCACTCCTCATTCTCACATTCCTGTCTACAAGTCAAGCTGCTTTTACTTCAGTGTCTCATTCTGTTTGTGAGCAGAGTTGAACTTTTAGGTAGCCTCCATCTCAGTTTGGCAGGGACTGGGATTACAGGTACCAGCCCTGAGTAGAATGAAAATTTCTAACTATGCCACTGAATGAAAATGTTCAAATCAAAGACCTCTGAAAAGCAACCCAATACAAAGTCCTAAAATTCAAGTTAGCTAATGTCATTTCACACATGGTTCCTTCTGTTGAGGGATATGTATGGATACAGCCCCAAGATATATTCTCTGGGAGTCATGGGCAGCCAAAGGGGAAAAATAAACAGCCTCAGATAAGGAGGGAGTGTTCATATATTTACCATGGTACCACATAATATACCGCATGTCTCTATGCCTTTTCTGGTGTTCTTCCGTGCACAATGCAGAAACTTATCACAAAGGTCCTTTGGAATGACCACAGTTCGGAGGCCTTTGGAGTTCTGAACTGCAATGGAAAAGAGAGACAAGTCTGAGGTTACAGGACCTGGTGTCCCTGAGCAGAGCTCAGCATGGTGGCCTGGAGGAAAATCACAAAGATATTGGGGTATCTCTCCAGGAGCCCTAGACATATAATAGAAGGACAAAGCAGGCAAGGGGTTTCTTCTCAAAGCTCTGGCCAGAGCTCAGTGATAGCTGTGAGCATGGAATTCAATGTTGGCTAGAGTGGATGGACGAACCTATTTCTAGGTGTGACTGAGAGTTGCCTGTAATAAGGTTTTTTTGTGGGTTCACAGACTCCGTGGTCAAAGTCCCCTCTAAACTCACGAAGGTAACATGTACCCCTTTGGAAGCTCAATAAGACAAACACACAGAAAAAATGGTACACTTCCAACATGACTCTCTTCAAACAGACATGTCTTCTTTGTCCATGGTTCAGCTCTTCAGGTCTGGTGGCCTCTGCACTCTCAGGTCTGGAGGTACATTTCCATGAGTCCTCATTTGACTTGAGACTGAGTCTTATTAGAGTGACATTCTCCTATGCCTTTCTGACGTAGACTAACCCTACCTACTATCATTCTATATCTTGACTTTGAAGAAAGCTTTTAGAGGGCACGTTATGTCATGTTGACCAGAAACACAGTCAAATTTTAAGAGTTTGAAATTACATGGAAACATACACAGTCTTTCTCAAGGTCATAGCACCATTGTCAATCCCAAATAGGGCATGTTGTAGCGATGGGGGTGACCTTTGAGAACCTAGAACTATATGGCCATCATGTGCACACACAACCAAGAAATGTTGCATTCTAGACTCCAAGGTTGAGTAAAGACGGTGCACTAAACTCAGCAAAGTGTCTGGGACAGGTTTCTCAACTTAGCTGAGACCACTCACTCTTTCCTGGTGGTTTCTACAGTCCAAAAGGAACAGCATAGCTTACTTCTGTTCCCATGTTATATTATGCAGATGTGTAGATTGCTACGTGCACAGGCTTAAGGATTTGTAAGACTGACCCTCTAATCTCATCTGTAATTATAAACAGTTGCATAGCTGGGAAAGTCTGACTCTCACCAATTCGTAGTTAAGAAGGGAAATGTAGTTTGCTAGAGGTTGGTATTCAAGTAGAGATTTGACTCATGCCAGCCAAGACAAGAACCAACCAATAATTTAGAAACATGTAAAGATCCAGCCCAATAGTGGCATATTTGGATTTAAAACATTTCCTAGGTGAGGGGCAAGGATTTCAACTGAGGCCTATTTAGGCTGTAAAGCCAATAATACAAATAAAAAATAAAAGTAATAAAGTAATTAGGTGACATATTTGAGAACTTTTTTCTTCACTATTCATGATTTCCCCTTTGAATTCCATCTTATAAGAACCATGCGTTTGCACTTGTCAATGATATGTGTGCATTTTTCAGAATGTGCATGTTCATGTGTGGGTAATGAGTCGCAGGTATTTGAGCACATCTGTAGATGCGAGCCGACTGACTGTAGTTCAGGCCTTCCCTGGCACTGTTAGTCCAACAGAATCTCTCTGTGCTCTGTGTCTTCCCAGCTAGCTGTGCTGTGAGAAACAAGGTCTTCTCTGTTTCTCTGTCCCATGTCACCTGAAGACAACTTTGAATATAGAGTTGGCCACCCATACCCAATTGTCAGGTGCTTTCTGGAGATTACTCCCCAGGTTCTGAGGCTGTCACAGCCAGGACTTCAATCAGTGTCGTTACCTTCGTGACATATTTCAGGATTTCCTACAGAAGTCTACCTAATGCTGAAAATGTAATTTCATGCAACACAATTGTTTTTCAGGAATTACTAATACACAGCACAGTCCTCACAATGAGCAATATCAGTATTTATTAAATGTGATTCCTCTATTCTCTAAAGAGCTCTGAAAAGGTGAGGATCTGAATATCATATGTTTGGAAGAAACTGATAGGGCTTTAACTAAGTTAAAGGCTTCTTTTACAGGAAGTCAGAGTGGCTGGAAGGAAAGAAACAACACTGGTCACTCAAGGTTCTTTTACCACAGCAAAGAGGATCCAGGCAAGACAAAGACTAGGAACATTGCAAGGGGGATGATGCTTTCTCTGTGCTGCTCAGTGCTCCCAACTTCAGACACCTCTTAAAAAGGGCAGTGTTACTAGACTGGTGAGGTGCACTCGCAAATGTGTGTGGCTGATCCAGGTGCAATAGGCTCCATTTAAACATAAGTCTTTAAAGTCATGAACATGTGGTGACTTACCTGGGCTTTCCACCATCTTCACCTCTCCACCCTGTATGTCTGATGATGGGCTCCTTGTAATATCTTTGATGGATTCTTGCGGACTGCATGGCACTGATGTTGTAATAACAGTGCTTTCTTCAGAGGACACTTTAGCACTTTTAAGTGCCAATGCCAGACTGGGAACCACCTCCCAGCTCCAGTCTTTCTCGACTCCATCCACCAGCCTGTCTAGAAGAGCACTCCATTTGGCCAAGTCTGCGGAGTGTTTGATGGTATCTCTTACTTCATGCCAAAAGGCCTTATTTTCAGCCTCTTCTTCTTCTCTTTTTTTCTATAGGAAGAAAAATGGGATTAGTCTAATATTTCAAAATTCAGAACAAAAAGACCTGCCAGTAAAGAGATGAACAAAGGAAGTTGTGTTCAGGTATAACAAATCACCACAGCATCTATGCTCCCCTCCATCACCCTGGTACTATGAAAAACAACCAACACCCCTTTACTCAGTTACTGTAAGGCTTTCTTAAGGGACAATTTGGCCTCCATGTTCTCAGAACCATAATACACTTGGGGTGTATGTATCTGTGACAATGAATATGCATGAATATATAGGTGTGTAAATAGGTACATGGGTACGTGCATGTGTGAGTTGTCCTCTATAGGTATGAGTGCATATGTTTGCAAGTGTGTGTAGACCCTATTCCTTGGATCACAACCTCCGCTGACACTAAAACACAGTCCCAGGTCACAGGCTGATTAAGTGATACAAAAACATCCTGTCTTCATTCTCACACACTGACCTTATCTGCGAGGTATTCTGAATACTCCTCACTATATTGCTGCAGGAGTTGTCTCTTCAGGGCCTCAACTATGTCAAAGACCCTATGTATTGTCTGCAACACAAAACAGAAAGGGATAATTAGACCTGATCTAATGTCAGCAAAGGGGGGAAGAAAAAAATGAGAAGGGACTTATGAAACTTTTTTTTAAATTTAATATTTTTTCTTATTTTATATATCTATTCCAGTTCCATCTCACTCCTATCATCCTATTCCCCACACAGACCCCTACCCATCCCATCCCCCTTCCAATCCCCAGAGAGGGTGAGGCCTTCCATGAAGAATCATCAAAGACTGTTAAATCAATTGTGATAGGGCTTAGGCTCCCCACAACCCTGTGTCTCCATGCTAAAGAAATATCATTCCATGGAGAATAGGCTCTAAAAGTCCCTTCCTGCACTGGGGATACAATCTAGTTCCATGAGATGTCAGAATCTTATTTATGACTTGACCCCAATATGCTACCATCCCTTTCTTCTGTATTGTGATGCAGAGAGATGTCCTGTTCACCCAGGGACAGGATCTGTGACTTTTCGCTAAGTAGCTCCCTGTGACTCTGGATATTTAGGTCTACCACATACACAAAGAAGACCCACCTTGTTGATTTTGGATCGTGTTCCCTTGGAAAGGGAGTTCCAGTATTCTGGGAAATTTCTCAGTTTCTCCACGAAGAGTCTAAAGCAATAAAGCAGAATGAATATGTGAGCAGAAAAGGTCCAAATTTCTAAATGAGACCCTGAAAAAATTTTGTCTCTCTAGGCATGGTTTCAGAAGTTGCTGGAGTGAGAAGAGTTTCACCCTGATATGTTACATCCATATCCATCCCAATGCCTGGAAAAAGAAAGATCCTAATTCTTCTATCGACTAGTTCATTCCTCAAATATCTGCTATCAAGAAGTAGAGGTAAGCTGATATTGTGTGTGCTTGTCTTCCCAGCACTCAGGAGACAGCAGGGAGAGTTAATGAACTCACAGAATATCAAGGAAACAGACCATCCTCCTCCTGAACTTCAAAAGAAAAAAACAGAGTGGGGTCTCATCCTTCCACTACCAAAGGAGAAGGGTGTGTGCTCATAGAGAAGCACAGAGTATTGTTTCTGAGCAGGGCACAACCTCCCCCCAGGGAGCATTAGGTAATGACAGGAAACACTGGGAGAACACAGAGCTGCAAGGAGCTGTGCAGTGGATCCTAGTGAGAGGAGTCACCCTCAAAGACTGCCAGCCTGCTTCAACACTCCTGTCAGTCCAGGAACCACGAAAGTTTCTTGAGTGCAGGGTGGGATTGAAAACTGATTGTGACAAACTGATATTGGGGGGGGCAGTGAACACATAAGTACTCTAGTAACAAAGTTATTTCTCTTAGGAAGGTTGAGGAGATGAGAAGGATATTTCCTGTAATCTCAAGAGATTACATTCACGTTTCAGAATACCAAAAGTGGAAAACAAAAAGAAGTCTTGTTCTACAAGTTGCACAATCTGAGAATTATAAAATGTGGTATCTGTGTTCATGTCTAAGTCTGACCTTTCTTTTCCTCTGTGGAACATGATGAAGATATGCCTACTCAGCACAAACAGTCTTCTGAAGATCAATAGATTCAGGCCCACAGAGCTCTTCCCTAGAGCCTGGGCTCCTTACAGTCACCTGCATTTATGTCCTCAGGTTCTCTTTCACCAAACACAGGGCTAGGCAGGACTGGTGAGACCTTTGCCATCTTTCCCTTCCTCAAACACAGAGCATTCATGTCACTTAAGATACATGTAAATATCTGGTGACAGCTCTGCCATCCTGCATTTATTCTGCCTACCCAAGGATGGTGAACAACACAGAAAGTATGCTAAGCCCCTTTGACCCCAGGGAGTACACAGTCCTTTGGTCCCCCTAACTACTGGATATGCTAACATCTTTCTCAACCAAACAATATGCTACAGGATTAAGAGAAGAGCAATCTGGGCTCTGCCATACATAGGAATAAGTCTGTGACTGGATGCCTGGCCAGAAATAGATCAGTTGACACACTCACCAATGCAGACACAACCACATAAGCTGCCAACTTTCATCTAAACTGAGGGCCATGTGGAAACATGCTCATGAACTATCATGATGTCCCTTATTGTGATTCTTGTGTCTTTGAATAGCAAGGGGAAACATTTGTGTGAACTGCCATAAATTGGACTGAAAGATGTCTTTCTCAAGTTCTCAAAGCCAGCAGAGGGGAGAAGCATGAAGATGAAGACAGGATTAGTGAGGGATTTGTCACAGGAAAGGAGATGGAAAGTGCAGGCTCTCACGTTAAAAATTTGTGGTATAACACAAATGCTTCCTCCTTAAGTTCTTTCGTGTGTAGATCTGCCGCCATCTCTAGGAGGTCATCACTCATTTTTATATACATTTCCATGGGTACTTTGTCGCTAACTTCCACATTCATTCCTATGGAAATTAAAAGGTTAAACCGCTCTTTTGGCAGAAGAGCTATGTTTTGGTATTTTTCCATGGTGCTCTTGTTCTACAACAGAAAAGACAAGATAGAGGAACATCAGAAGCCACCTCCTAATGTCCTGACATTCTGTCAGTCTACTGTCTGACATTCACACATAAACAGTGTGGTGTGTGTGTGTGTGTGTGTGTGTGTGTGTGTTTGTGTGTGTATGTGTAAGTGTGTGACAAAGCTCTTACTAAAGGAATTAGAGTAAATTAAATATCACATGCAGTCATATAGCTCAATAAATTTAGTGACCTACCCGGTTTTGGATCTCCTTACTATGCTACTAAAAGGGGAGGTAGGGGAATGGATAGAAGGGAGGAAGAGGCACCTGGCATTCATATGTATAATAACATACATTTTAAGTTAAATAACAACTAATTTAAAAAATGATTCCATTTCTTTAAATTTCTATATATGATTGCATGTCAAAGAACATTGTTTTCAAAAGGAATGAGACTTACCCCATTAGGGGCTATGGGAGTGAAAAGTCCCGGTGAGCTCTGTTGGTGTCTGAGACAGGATTTTAAAAATTTGCCTGTAAGCAAGAATAAAAGAACTTATGAAAACAAAACCTCCTCTTCTCCAGTAACTAATGTTAGTTTTTTTTCATATATGCATTGCTAACTTAATGACCACTATGATCATAGGGGTGAAGGCTTTTAATCCTATTATACAGCTGATGAGGTTGTAGATATGACGTAACTTCAATTTCAATTGAAAAAACAGGGATTACATCAAAATGTTCTTCAAGAATTTATAGGAGACATCAATTTGAGATGGCAGTGGCTGCAGGCGTCTGCACAACCACAGAGCAGCTCCAGGAGGCTTAGAGACCCAGGGAGGCACAGAGGAGAGATGAGAGAGCAGAGGATATTGAGAGAACAAAAGAACTCTGAAACAATTAAAATATCAGGTCTTATGGGAAGGTGCCTTTTAAAAGCATTCTCATGAGATTGAAAAGAAGAAGTTGATGCTGGCTGATGGCAAGAACACAGCTCCATGAACAGGCCAAGTAGAAGTGAATCAGAGCTGCAGAAGCTCACACTAATGGAGATGGAGAGTGGTTCTTTATCTGAATTGAGCCTCCTCAAAAGAACTCCATAGACTGTGCTGTAGCTCCATGCCAGGTTTGTCCCTATAATCTATGCTGCCCCCTGAAGCCAAGTAGAAGTCAATGATCTGTGGTGTCATTGGCTTCCTCTGCAGTGGTATCCATGATGACAGACTCATAATAAAGAATGAGAAATGATTACAGGAGATTTGTACCTTCCCTCACATTAAAAAGAAACAGTCTAGACCAAAAGGCACTGAGGAGAGTCGTTAACATGTGATAAAGATGCTGAAGTGTTACTCTATACACTTGATGGCTGAGGCAGAAAGCAGGAATACTGGCGGTGGAGGAGGGCTCAGTTATATTTAAGAGGTGGGACAGTGAGACTTTGACCATGCTCCAGGGAAGATATGGTCAAGAAAACATAGACTTACTATAGTCTTTTTCAATTGTACTTTGGAATGTTCAAAAATTTTGGAGAGAAAACATGGGAGGAGAAGTAAACTAGTGTGACTGGATGGTTTACAAAATCATTTCCAACATCATCAATAAAAATATTATCATTTCAGGAATTAAAAAGAATTTTAACATGAAGAAAATTTCCTTTAAAATTGGACAGAGCTTTGCTAGTGGTGGCACAGGTACCTCAGCTCCCAAGTGCTCAGGGAACACACCAAAAAAAAAAAAAACCAGTCCTGGAACTGACATTACTCTTCAAGAGTTTGTTTTGAGAGTCACAACAGGAAACACTATTGCTTTTGTGTTCTAGACATGAAACACAGACCCATCACTCCCATCAAGTAATAGGCCTAACTGTAATAGCCCAGGTCCGAGAAACTTGCCTTCTGGTCCATGAGTAAGACATAGCTGCCTATCCAGCCTGGGTGGCCAGGCAACCCTGCTCATGGAGGTGTGGAAGATATTGCAGACATTTCCACTGATATCCTAACTACACTGTTCCACAGTATTAACATGGTAATTCTCATGAGACAAAATTAGTGCAGGGAAGAATCATGGCCCTTACTTGACCTGTCTACATACCCAGCTCTCTGTGCTTCAGCTGAAACAGTCCCAGGAATAGTCTGGTTTCCTTCTTTCATACTCTTAAGACACAATACCTCATAGAGCCCTTCCAGCCTGCTATCTCACCAAGGAAAGTAAAGACACATTTAGTGACAGGATGGACTGTCCAAGACTACATTTAACGCCATCATCCTGATGTTCACCATTTTCCCCTTAATCCCACATTGTTTGATGCTTCCCAGTTTACGGAGCTGTCCATTAAAAAAAATGGAACTATTTGTTTTTCCTACCTGACATCTTCAAGTCAGGAACAACAAAGAAAAGGAGTAGATATGGAATAAGTGATGAAAGAACAGGTTCTTGGTTTCTAAAAGGTGTAGGATCTGGATAAAGGGATGAGTACTCTGGTTGATGGGTTTTGCAGTAAAAAAGTCCACGTCTGGGCACGATCAAAGATGCTCAGCAGTGAAGAACGTTTGGTCAGTTATTTCCAAGGTAACCTCATAACACTATCTAGTGCTGATTGGCTGAGGGAGGATGATGTCATTAAGCTGGTGAAAGCCAATGGCGATCCCAGAAGCCATGTGTTAAAGGGACAGAGGGAACACCTGCAGGAAGACTAGAGCATCCTTACATGGCAGCAATCTGGGCAGCTGAAAGCATACAACCCAGACTTGACAGTTTCTGTTATTAAGACACTTAATTCAGGAACAGTGTCACAAGTTTGTTACAAGTGGACATTAATACAGTCATTAATCATTGACACAGGATTTTCTCATTTTAACTGATGTGGTGATATCTTTCGTACACAAATAAAGTCTTTCTGAGGTTCTGAGAATGGACTTTGCCACTAGTTAACCATAGTGGTCTGCAGTACTGCTCAGAAAGACAGGAACTGATGTAGGTAGGCAGAAACAGGTTATAAGCAGGGAAAAACAGGAAATTTGTTTGTTCTCTAATGAGATGCATAGGAGAAATAATGAGCTGTGGCTTGCTCCTTCTCTCTGATCTCTCAGCATTTGCATCTATATCTGACTCCCAAACAGACTTTATTTGTGTAAACAAGATATCACCACAAAAGTATAACATTAACATATTTCAATGCACAGATGATATACTTGGTTAATGTCTCAATTACTCTTTTACTGTTGTGAAAGCTACCATGACCAAAACATCTCTTCTGCCAGGAAGGATTTGATTGGGTGCTTGCTTACAGTTTTAGAGTCAGGCTAAGGTTTTTTTTGTTTGCTTGATGTTTTAGACAGGGTTCCCCTGTAGTACTTTGGAGCCTGTCCTGGAACTTGCTTTGTAGACCAGGTTGGACTTGAACTCACAAAGATCTGCCGGCCTTTTCCTCTGGAGTGCTGGAATTAATCGAGTGTGCCACCAACACCCAGCTTAATTCAGAGATTTCTTAAATTAACTTCCATGAATGTATCAACATTTCCCACTACACTCTGGCAGTTGAAGTTGAGTAGCAAAGTGAAAAGCAGGAAGGAAACATGGTCTTTGTCACTTCAAAAAGTTGCTTCATTTCATATTAATCACAGGAGAAATCCATGAGTACAAAGTCTCAGTTGTGAATATGTATCTATGCTCCAAATAAAAGTACCTGCATTCGAAAATGAAATAGTACAAAACTCAATGATCACAAAAAAATAAACTCACACACTAATAGTTGGAGACTTCATCACCCCATTCTCACCACTAGACAAGATCAGAAGAAAGAAACTTTAAAAAATATACATAATTAACACAGATTTTGCCCCAGTTGGGAAGAGACCCTGGGCCCAGCCAGGACAGCTTTAAAAAGCCTCAAACACATCCCGGCATGCTGGAGGCAGTGCATGTCATTTACCCATGGGAAAAAAGGAGTGAGTAGAAAATGGGCATCTACTCCTCCCAGGCTTTGATAAAATTCAGCATGAACAAAGATCATAGGACAGGGCCTGCCATCATATCACTGCTGGATGAGACACTTGATGGTCGAGGGCCTGCTCAAACCTGGGGAAATGTTTACACAGCACAGAGCAGTGCTCATAGTGATTGTCCATCTCCATCCCTGGATGAGCTGCCCCTTCCTGGTAAGGTCAAGTAAGTACCTTTGGCTTTCCAAAGCCTGGACAAACCTCAAGCCATAGCTATTTTCCGAAAGCTTCACCCCGGGTTTCCAGCATGCCCACTACGGCTTACCCTGTGAGGCCACATTCCCAGTCAATGCAGTCTACCACATTCAAACTGTTCCAACCAGCTCCTGCCAGCGCATCTTTGATGGCCTCTGACAAGAAAGCTGTACCGACTGCCACCAGTGCCACACCACCTAAATTAACCAACCACATCCATTTTTGCAATAGGCCTTGCCCAGTATCATCTCATACTGTACTCCCAAGGGAGCTTGTTTCTGTTGCCAGAAACAAGGCCCCATCACCTCCAAAAACTCAAATGCAATATCTGCGGCTAGACTTCAGCTGCCAACCAAATCCATAAAGGAAAGTGATATTCCACGACCATTCCCCCTAGCCCACCACAACAGAGCAGAGGTCAGAGAGAGAGGCCATGAAGAGGTGGGCCTCACATAAGCAACAGAATGCTGCCAAGTACACCTCTCTAACTGCACATTTTCATTCTCTGGAAGAAGGATATGGATATGGAAGTTGATCCACATTATGGCTATATGATTACTTAGTATCAAAGCAATTAGCCAAATGCTGAAGTGTTGATAGAATTATTCTCCTTGTCTTTTATTTTCACTATACCAGTTACTAAACATGGTATGATTCTCAGAGTTTATATTATATAGTGATCATATTCCTGCTTGCTTCACAATTCCTATGACTCTGAACCTCACACCCCAGCACTTTACTCATTACTAGTCTGGGACAGAGCAATTTCTGCAAATGCATGAAATACAGGATTTCAGGTGTACACAGTCAAGCACTCATTGTGAAGTGAACATACCCATGGGTGACTCTCTTTTTGAAATGGTTTTAAGTTGATTCCTATGTTTATCTCAAGTTGTATCCAGTTTGAAATCATGCATTTCATGTTTTAATTTAATTTATATGTGTGTGTCATCCCCATGTTTTCCTGTGTGGAGTGCCCAAGGGAGACAGAAGAGGGCACCAGATCTCTGGAATCTAGATTTCACTGAGTCCCTGAGTTTGAAAGTCAACATGAGATACTCTGTATTCATCCTGGGAACTGCAACAAGAACAAGTGTCCTCATCTGCCGAGCCACCTCATCGAGCCCCATTTGGATCTGCATACTACAAGCAACAGACTTTTTATATATACAAACTTTTTATATAAGGCTGAAAAGACTGCACATTCTCAGTACATCACTGAGCTTCATCTTTGACAATGCTTTTGGACACTATGCTTGGTTCACTAATGTTCTGCACATAGTGATGCCATCAACAATGATGGGCAAGTACCTGTTTAAAAAATATACTGAGGTCTTTGGAAAGCTGTACATGAACCATGTTTTAGGATAGGTTTTGGCTCTGGAGGATCCATATACTTATATCCAACCATGCTGCAAACCATCCCATACCTCCCAGCAGAGTATTAAGTATAGCATTTCCTTCTGAAAACTCCCTTAGCTCTCTTTCCCACTTATTTCTCATTGGCCTTGGTTTGCAGCTACTGCAGGTTCACCACGTATTTCCCTGATGCCTCCTCAACTGATTGACAGTAAATCTGTGAGGACTGTCTTGTTCTTGTTCCTTTAGTAAGTTTGTTGACTTCTTTCTCGTGATTTACATATTTTATGTAATTGCAAATAATCCAGATATTAAATCATCTAATTGAGGAGTCAATAGCAAAGAATTTCTTTACAAAATACTCTCAGGTAACTCCTTAATTTGCTGGCAATAAACTCTTTACTTTCATGAGAGATCATTTGTCAACTACTGCCAGGATTTCTGGAGTGGTTTATATTTTCCTCCATTCAGGTCTTTCCCTAAACATTCAAGCCTATACTACAACAGGAACGTACATTTTAAGTGTATGTTGCACATTGACCTCTGACACTTTGGCATTGATATTTTATAAGGTCAAATAGAGAATGATGAATCGATTTATTTACTGACTTTCTTTTATTATCTTTCCTGATGTTCTGAACTAAATATGTTGCATCAGGGTAGGCTTGATCTCACATTAATATGATGGTCTCTAACCGAGCTTCCCCCACAACCAACACACACACACACACACACACACACACACACACACACACACACACACCAGTTTTAAAATTTCTTGAAAAAAATATATATTCTGAGTACTCAATCTGTGAGGCATCCAGAGACACCTGGGAATCATATTTTTTTATTTGTTTGTTTTTAGTTTTCACCAGAATAAGTATTTAGATCAGGCTGGCCTTGAACTCGCAAAGATATGCTTTCCTCTGCCTCCTGATTGTTGGATTAAATGCATGCACCAACAACACATAGTTGGAGTCAGAAGTTTTGAAACCATTAATTTTCTTTACTCTTTGTGTATGCTGAGATAGCCCCTATCTCTTTTCTTCCTGGGCCAACTATCTGAGTGCTGAGCTTATAGGCATGCACCCTTCACCCATGTGAAAAATTTAATTTACCAAATATATCAGCACAGACTTCATTTTCTCAAGACATCCATGTCAAATGTTGTTCTGAATACTTCGTAATTATAAATAATAATCACAAAATTCTAATTGGGATCTCTCTTTAAACACTGTTTTCTGAAAATGATAAAAAGTGGGAGCACCTCCTTCCTACAAAGTAAATATTTTAGTAAGCAATGTCTCACTGGGGACCTGCCACCCTACTTTATTCTGAGAACCACAGGATATACTGACAGATACACAAAGCTATGCTAGGTATTTGGAAAGGGTTTATTAAGAGATTTCCAGTAACTTGGCTACAGAGATGGCCCAGCAGCTAAAAGCAACTGCTATTCTTATTGATGATAAGGGTTCAATACACATTAAACACATAATGTCATAGAACCATCTCTGTAAGTCCAATTTGAAAGAATCTGGTGCCCTCTCCTGGCTTCTGCAGAAATCAGCCACATACAAAGTGCACACGCCTACATGCCCTCAGACCATATGAAATAGTGCTGGGCATTGTAGTATGCACATGTAATCCTTTAATGAAAAGAAATAAGAAGGTGAGGGCAGTTGTTCTCTAATTACCCTTATGTTGGAACAAAACCATCATTAGATTGGATTGAAAGTTGTGACAAACTCTGCTTCTGAAAACTGTAGGGTATTTGTTTGGTAAGTTATCAGTTGCTAGTTGATTCTCTTGTTCATTTATCATTCCTTCTTTTTTTTTTTTTTTTTGGTTATTTCATTCCAGCCTATTTATCTATTTATTTATAATTTGGATACAGTGTCTCATTTTGTGTTCTGTTAAATACTAATATATGAAGATGATAATGGCCTACATATAAATTGCTTAACTAAACTCTGAACAAACAATCTGGAGGATATGCATAAATATAAGTACACAAAAATAAAAGTGGGTGATACCAGGGGAAAATATCCAATACCTCAAAATGTAAACAGAATCCATTCATAAAAAATAACAAGCTGAGTGGTGCACTGAAAATAAAAAATACAGTATTCTGAACAGGATGTACAGAGAAAAAAACCCTGAGGGAATACAAGAGATGGAATTGAGAATCTCTGGCTTTTAAAATATGATAGGATAACAACATATAAAAGTCAAAGAAACTAGACCCTACAATATATTAAAACACCAGGGATGGAGAAAATGGCATATTCCATTACAAAGTAAAATGAAAACATCATCTATATACAAATCAAACATTAGAGAAACTGCTAGAAGGCTAATTCAAATTTACGGAGGATAACTATACCCAAGAAGTCACAGGAAAAAAAATGAATTAACATTGGTAATAGTGAAGGTCCCAGACCCTCATGCAGACCCCTACTTGACTCCCATGACTGGCTGCAGAAAATTACCAGCAATATGTAGGCCGCTAACTTAGATGCGTGAAGTTAACCCCTATTTCCCCAAACCTCTGGGAAGTAAACAGTAGATACTCTTCATCTGGCAATGAACCAATCAGAAGATAGCCTGCAGGCTCTGGATGTGTTTTGCTGATAATATTGGAAGGCAGGGCATAGCAACTGCCCAGTGATGACATCTAGGAGTAGTATCCTTCTGCAGGTGAGGCTGACCAGTCAACTCAGAACAGGGTGCCAAAGCCCAAAAGTGCAACAGTCTGGAGACTGTTGCTATGCAACTAGGAGACCCCCCAGACATCCCACGTTCTCTACTCCAATATATGTCCTGCCCCACTGCTGCACAGGGTCACTCCTACTCTACACACTGTGACAGACTGACAGTTATCCCAAGTTAATTCAAAAGTAGACTCTTTGCTTTTGCACTGCATCTGGTCTCATTGTAGTGTTGGTGGTTCAGAGTCTGGGCACAACAAAACCAAAAGAAGGAAAAACACGCATATATACACACATAATTTCTCTCTCTCTCTCTCTCTCTCTCTCTCTCTTACATATACACACACACACACACACACACACACACACATACACATTCACTCATTAATTACAGCACGAGGAATAACAGCAACAATATAAAATAAGAGAATCAAAACCATTGTTTATAGATAGCTCTCCAGACTTTTATCTAAATTGACCAATGCAAGGACAATGACTAATAGAATGGAAATGAACAGGTTCCAGTCTTCTGGTGTAAAAAAAAGACAGACATCTCCACACCAAGAATAAACATTACCTAGGGTAAGGTTTGGAAGAACATATTTGAAGCAAAGGGACATGTGGCCAGGATGTGGTAGTGCACATCTTTATTCCCAGCACATATAAGGCAGAGACATGTGGATCTCTATGATTTTGAGGGAAACCTTGTCTACAGATTGAGTTCTATGAAAACCAATCTACACAGAGAAAATCTGTCATAAAAAAATAAATATTAGCTAAACTTGGTGCTGAGGATAGAAACAAAAACTCTTAGTATAATGGCAAACCAAATTTAATGACATACAAAAAGTTCTTCACCATTATCAAAATGACTTCATTCCAGATAAACATGGTAGATTAAACATAGGTAAAACATCACAAAATTAAACTCAAGGATAGATATTACCTGACAATATCAAAAGATTCAAAAAACTTCTTTAACAAAGTTGAAAATCCTTTTATGATAAAAAAAAAAACCCACTGAAGAACCGAGAAATAATAGGAACATAGTCAATCTTATGCTAAGTAGGGAAAAATGTATTTCCACTAAAATAATCAAATAGACAAGTCTGTCTACATTACTCATTCTTCTACTTTTTTAATTTTAAAATACTTTCATTAACTCTTTGATAATTTCATGCATTTTAATTTGATCATATGAATTCTCCTCTACCAACTCCTGCCACATTTAGCACTCATTCAATAACCACTCACTACTTTTTATTTTTTTAATTATTTTATTTTACATGTCAATCGCAGTTCCCAATCCCCTACAGCCTCCCTCCCTCTTACCCTGTTTCCCCCCTCACATGCAAGGGAAGGACAGAACTCAGCTAAGGACACACAGAACTCAGCAGGCATACCTCAGCCAGGCAAAGCAAAGAGGCCTTATTGGGGAGAAATGAACAAGGCTGACTCCCTCACACTGTGTCCCCTCACATACTGTCTTCCTGCAAGCTTTTATAAAATCCTTGGAGGGTGCGGTCTATGGAACCATGGAAGGAAAAAAGGTACTTGTCCCTAGTGACATTCACCAGAGCAAATCAAGTTGCCAGAGTCTCTGGCCTATTCAGTAGACTTATTATCATTAGGAGGGAAGAGAAATCAGTGGATGCAGTTAGTCTGAACCTCAAAACCTACTCCAGCACCAACTTTGATCTTCACCTACTACCTTGCTCCCCTTCATGTCCAGACTTTCAGTGAATCAGGCTACAAATGTACCTTGGAACATGGCAGGTTTCTTATCACCATCTCCAGAGGCATTTGCTTTCCAGAATATGATCCTGAATATAGATGTAATATCTGCCTGATGGAAGGACTCTCTGCTCTGCTGTAGACATCTTGGACTTTGTAGTTTCCTGGAGCAAGAGCTTGCTTGTTACTGTCCTGAGAGAGATAGGATATCAGGTGTGTCATGGTATTCTCTGGAATCACAACATGAAGAAAGATACCTGAGCATAGCCCAACTGCTCGGTTATTGTGTTACTCCATCAAAAATGCTGTCTGCACACACACACACACCAGCACAGTGCAGCCCTGCCTTATGGCCCTCTTAAAAGAACTAGTCTCTTATGATTCTGAGGACAGAATATAGAGATTCCAATGAGATGGCACCAATAAATACAAACATACAATGTTAGATGTTCTTTTGTACATATGTTTCTCTCTTTTGTTAATGAATAAAACACAGACTGGGCAATACCCAGGCAGGGAGTAGAGGTAGACCTATAGGAGGAAGGAGGGAAGAGAGAGAGGGATGCATTTAGAGAGACTTGGAAGATGGGAGGTGCCTGGCACTCTCTGGTAAGATAAGGGCATATAGAAGTACATAGTAATTGTGGGTTAATAATTAAGAAAGAGCTAGACAATAGGAAGTCTTAGCCATCAAATAACACATTATATTTAATATAGTGTCGCTGTGTTTATTTGGAGTTGAAAAGGGGAGGGATCAGACAGAACAGAAATCTCCATCTTTAATCATACACATACTATGGGCCAAAAGAGATGAAGAATCTCAATTAGTAACAATGTCTATAAGGGATTTCAGCTCCCTCTGTCTGAATTCTACACGTTACAGGAAAATGATGCTGGCACCTTAAATTCCTGAGTATGTGGTCACATGTAATGTATATTAGTGAACACATATATAATGTGTAGTGCACAGAAATCTGCTGATAGGAATGCCTCTCCGTAGGAATAACAAGTTCACGGGAAAAAACATTCTTTAAAAAAAAAGAAAAATATAATATCAAAAGTAGTAATTAATAGATAAGACAAAGCCAGAGTGCCAAGGCAACCCCCTTGCGTTTATCAGAGCAGCCCTGTGCTGGACTCACTAAAATCTACATGGGCATTCTGTCCTCTGGGAAGGCTAACCTACTGTCCTTCCACTCCCTTGAGCAGCAACAAATGCATGAATATCATCTATAACCATATCTCTTCATTCTCTCGCCTTTTACCATATGTCTCATTCAAGACATCTGGTTCTTTTGAGGCATCAAATCAAAATTCAGCTAAAGTATTGACACAGAAATATCTCTGATCTGAAGCCCCACATCTCTTTTCACAAGAACCAGCTGTGATCCTAAGAAGTAGTGGGTTGGCCTGATTTTCACAGGCATGGAAGGAAATCACTCCCTGACTCAGGAAGAAGGCACCAGCCCCTGTCATTTCTGAGTCTACCCTGCCATCTAGTGGTCGACTAAAGTACCATCCTTAAGACCCCTAGAGCTTTGATGGCTAGTTTTCACAGAGCTGGCAACTTACATGTGCAACACTTTCAACTGTTGCAAGCAGCTGTGCTGAGGCCTCTCTTCTGAACAGAGGTAGACTAAAGTAGTTCCAGGTCTTCCGAACCTGAAGGGGGGGCTAGCTGTCTTCATTTCAGCTAGGTGTCAGGTCGCAAGCAACACAGGCAAAGTTTAGTTTTTGTTTCTACTCCTTTCTCTCTCTAACTTGCCAATATTATGAACCACCAAGAAAGGATGCACAGGGAAATGTGAGGCCTGCATCCAGCATCTAATTCTCTGTGACTCTACTTCTCAGAAATGGGGGTAAAAGTATGAAATGAGTGCATGCCCTTGCAGTCTATAGTAAGACCCCTTGGAAACTCCTCTGGTGTCTCAGGAATAACTACCAAATCCAAAGAGATTCAATTTTACGCGAACTTATTACAGAAAACCAAACCGATTTTACTCAGTAGGGTCAAGCCACAGAAAGACACCAGCTAATTTTAACAATATACATAAAAAAAAAAACTGGTATAGTGGTTCTTACTTTTAATGCCAGCACTCAGGATGTAGAGGCAGGTGGATCTCTTTGAGTTCAAGACTATTCTGGTCTACACATACTGAGTTCCAGGACAACCTGAACTACATAATGAGACACTGTCTAGGAAATGAAAATCTACCAAAGCTCTATTGTAGACAACATGGGTTCAGGACAGCCTGAAAAGTGACTTCCACTGGTTGAAAGTCTATGGAGTTGCATTTGAAAAACAGACCTTAGGCTATGCATGATATGTGTAAAAGCCTCTACTGTTGATGACTCCAAATACTAAATGTGGTGTCACCTCCTGACCAGGGTGATGCATGTGACCCAGCTTTAGGGTTCTATTCCCAGTGTGTCTACTTCAATGCAGGAATGGTTTGCCCAGCAGATTGCCCGCTATTGAGCTGCAGGAGCACTCAATAGTACATCTGTTGCATATCAAGTGGAAAACCAGGGTTCCATCCACAACATTGTGGGGCCTAACAAATAAAGTGAAGGGAAATGAGGACTGATGTCAGACTCTATTCGCCAATGGCTTCTGGTCACATTGCTAAAGTAAAAGAATAGAGACAGCAAATGAGTGAGTGGGTAGGGGAGCTAGGCACAAAGACTGACAACCAGAGCTTAATATCTTAAACTCAATGAGAGAAGGAAAGAAACAACTATTACAAGTTCTCTTCTGACCTCCACATACATGACATGGTGTCAACACATGCATACACCGAAACGCAATAATTAAACCAACCAACCTGACAGATGCTGCTGCCACTGTATCCATGTCCTCCTCAATCAAATCCCTCCAGCTCAGATCACCAATCCTCACTGTTTTCAGTCCATTATTTCAGTCAAGTGCAAAATCAGAGCCAGGAAGTTCATAATGTGTGTCTTCTATTTTTGAGGGCATGAGTGAAGCTGTGTATCATCTGTTAAGCAGTGCCCTCTGGCAGAGTACTCCAAGTCATCGTGTGAAACAATCACAGGAGAATCCACACTCCGTGATCTGAAAAAAAAAGAAAACAGAATCTAAAGTGTCTTGAGAAACTTACAGGCCAGGCATTGGTGGTATACTGCTTTAATACCAGCAATCAGAAGGCAGAAGCAGGAGGTTCTCTGTGAGTTCAAGACCAGCCTGCTGAACAAGAGCTACTTCCAGAACAGCCTCCAAAGCCACAGAAAAATTCTGTCTCAAAAAAAGAAGGAAAACAACCAGAAAAACCTTCAGATCAGATCAATTCTAGCTTTAAGTTTTCAGATCAAATTGTTCAATCAAAAAGCCCATGCCCAAACATTTTGGATAAGATGAGAAATGCTCACCCTCTGCTGTCCTCATGCTGTTACACACAGAGATGTCTTGTGGGAAAGAAAAAATGACCTGCCTCTCTCATATACAAGTATCCATTGAAAAGTACCAGAACAGGATATGGTAGTGATCTCTTACAATCCTGTCACTTCACAGACTGTGGAACATGTATGCATGTGTGTATACCCCTTTCATACAATGAATGAAATAAAATAGTGATAAAACTTAGTAGATTGCAACTCTCTTGACCCCTTTGGTTCTAATTGCATACTTGGAGATGATTCCTTTCTAACAAGTAATTTTGTAAGTGGTGACAAGAAATTGATGATGGATATCATTCTGTAAATATGTTCCTCTTATTGCTTAATGAATAAAACACTACTGGCCAATAGGAAAGCAACAAAGGCAGGACTAGGAGCCAAGTAGGTTTCAGGCAGAGGTAGTAGGAGTTTCAACATGCAGGATCAAACAGGGTAGAAATCCAGATCCTCTCTGGATTTCTGGTAGGATGGGACCACATGGAAATACTTAGATTCATAGAAATGGGTTAATATTTAAAACAGAGCTAGCAAATAAGAAAGGCCAGTAACACACCAACAGCTTTATATCTAATACATAGTCTTTGGGTCTTATTTGGGGCTGGCTCGGCTGTAGGATCAGACTGGGGGAAGAAAGCGCTCATAACAAGAAAGTAATTCCCACTGTCACCAGAAGTGATTAGACAAATGATAGCTTATACTTGATGGATCACATGAATTGAATCTTCAATCAACAAAACAGGCTCAGCCTTTGAGAAATTGTTCCCTACCTGGTGGTACTATTTGGGAGGCTATGGTACCTGCAAGAAGTACAGCCTTCTTGGCAGAGTGAATACTTTGGAGTGACATTTAAGTTTACAGCCCACACATAGGACTTGCCAGTCGGTTTTTCCTGGTCAGCCATGAAATGAACTGCCACAACCACACAATCCACTGCCATGAACTGAGGGACTCCACCATGCCCACTCTGATGAGATATGCCAGAATACTGACCCTGAGTCAAAGTAGACCTTTCCACCCTTGTTTCTGTTGATATGATATCACGGCAGCGAGATGGTTCTGTGGGTGCACTGGCTATTTTCAGTCACCTTGACAGGAGGTAAACTTACTTAAGAGCAGGCAGAAGTAAGGTTTCAACCAATGAAATGCCTCCAGAAGGTCAGTTGAAGGCAAATATGCAGAACATTTTCTTAAGTAGCTATTGATAACTGAGGGCCAAGCCCATTGTGGCTGATGCCACTCCTGGGCTGGTGGTACTAGGTTCTGTAAGGAAACAGAATGAACAAGAAATGAGGGGTAAATCAGTAAGTATCACTCCTCCATGGCCTCTGCATCACCTCCTGCCTCAAGAGTTCTTCCCAGTTAGAGTTCCTGCCTTGCCTTCCCTCAATGGACTGACTCTGGATGTGAGAGAAATAAATCCTTGCCTGTACAAGTTGCTTTGGGTCGTAGTGTTTCATCACACCAATAGAAACCCTAACTAAGACAGTGGGTAAATGTGCTTGTAGCCAAAACTGATGGCAGGGCTTTGATTCCAGGGACACAGAGTGAATGACCAAAACCGATTCCTACCCCTGTACTTTCAACTTCCCCCATGTGGAGCAGTACACACATGCCACCACACACACACACACACATGATATTTGTAAAAGGAAGGGGGTAGAGAGATGGTCAGCAGTGAAGAGCACAGGCTGTTCTTCAAGAGGACCAGTATGGGTTCAATTCCCTGCCCCCACATGGCAGCTAACAATTGTCTGTCACTCCACTTCCAGGATACCAACATCCTCTTACTGATACAAATGCAGGAAAGACACCAATGCAAGGAAATAAAAATAAATAAAATCAGAAGGAAAAAAGGAAGCAAGCCTAGTAGAGACTTGATTTTCAAATAGCCGTGTATATAAGATTCCTAACAATAGTGGACAGGGTGCCTGAACTGGCCTTCCCCTATAATGACATTCATGACTACTCAAATTTTCATCACAAAGCCTTCCTCATGTCCCTGATAGAAGCAGATGCAGGGAACCATATCCAAGTACTAGGCCAAGCTCTGGGTGTCTGGTTCCAAGAGATGAAGGAGGGATTATATGAGCAAGGGGGATCCATGTTTGTGGGAATTCAGGGACTCTGGAGGAAAAGCTAGGCACCAATCTACACACACACACACACACAGTGTTTAAAATCATTTTTCAAAACAAAGATTACATGTACTCATCTGTGAGGTAATTCTCCTAAGAGATTCCTAGAAATCAGATATTTTCAAAACTTTCATTTACTTTTTCAGATGTGGTCTCACTGTGTATGGTAAGAGAGCCACAAAATCTTTGTCCTCTTTGCCTCGCTGTCTGAGTGCCAGAATTATAGGTATGTACTCTATCACCCATATGATATATTTAATTTACCAAACATATCAGTATGTGCTTCCTTTGCTCATCCATGTAAAATACAATTCTGAGTACTTTGTTACCATAAATAATAATCACAAAAATTCTAATAGGTATCTCTCTTCATATACTGTTTTGTGAAGATTATAAAGTGGGGGGGGGCACTTCCTTCCTACAAAGCAAATATTTTAGTAAGCACTGTCTCTCTGAGGAACCTGCCACCCCACATTAATCTGAGAATCACAGGATACACTGACTGTTACCCAATGCTATGCTAGGTATTTGAAATGGCTCACCAGCTAAGAGAACCTGCTATTCTTATTGAGGATCAGGATTCAATAACACATTGAACACATAAAGCCTTACAACCATCTATGTAAATCCAGTTCCAAAGAATCTGGTGCCCTCTTCTGGCCTCTTCAGAAAACAGCTACACATACAAGCACAATGCACACACCTAGATGCATTCAAAACACTATAAAATAAGGTCAGACATGGTAGCACACACCTATATTCCCAAGAATAGGTAGAAAGGCAGGATGATCTCTGTGAGGTCCAGACCTACCCAGTCTACAAAGAGAGTTCCAGGACAGCTCAGGAACCTGGACTCAGGAAAACCACTTATTAAATAAAAATAATTCTTTTACAAAGAGAGATAATAATAATCTGAAAGAGGCTGATGTTTGCCTGTGTCACGGAAACCACAGATGCCATGCTACTTTTGATTCTATACCCCATGAAATGACTCCCATACTTTCTGTTGTCTACCCCAAACCCCACTCCCCGCAGTTCTGAAATAAAACTCAGGACCTGGATGTATATGTGTTCATTCACTGAGATACACACATAGGCCACTATTGTCTAATTAACTTTTTAAAGGAAACAAAATGTTCACATATAATAATCTAATGTATGACACAGTAACTAAAGGAACATCATATACGAAATCCGGGCCTCTGCTAAAGAAAGAGGCCTCAGCTGGAGAGTTCCAGTTTCCAGTGAGATCCAACTATCCTGCAAAACCTTCCCAAGTTCCAGCTCAGCCCTTGTCCTCTTCCGCCAGCTATTGGCCAGAGGTGAGTCTGGGCCCATTCGGGGATGCCTGTCCCCTACAACCTCTCCCCACCCTCCACTGCCCGAACTCCCTGGGTTGACCCCTGATCCTGCTACTTCTGTCTCCGGTCCCCATCGAGAGCATCCTTGGAGCTCTGATACACCCCCACCCATACCCACAGCGAGCCTACCCCTCTACCCTGTGCCCTACCTACCCAAGGTCCTGCTGCTCTGTTGAGGACTGGGACACAGGGTGGAGCCAACAGTCCACCCTACTTTGGAGACTTCTCGGAGCAACTCTGAACAAAGGAGACCTGACTATCCATGCGGGACCACCCGTAATTTCCACCTGCTTGGTCTCTGACCCTCACCTCCAGTCCTCTGCTGGAGTCCCGGGCCCCTCCCAGAGATCCGCCTATCTCTGCAAGTCCACTCGGAGTTCCTGCTGGCATCTTCTAATGGATCCTCATCCTTGACCCCATACCTGGGTCCCTGTCTGTGGAGAAATCTCCTAGAGAGCTTGAACCACACAGAGCTACAGATATTGAATCTCAGGCCCACATAAGCCCATCGGGGAAGTACCATAGAGAGAGGGGGAGACCCCACCAACACCTACTGGAAGAAGCTATGGGAAGAAGGCAATACAAGAGAACACCTAACAGAAAGACAAGCATGACACCACCAGAATCTAGGGAATCTACACCAACTAGAATGGAACACAACAACAAAGCAGAGGAAGCAGAAGGGTACACCTTAAAAATTACCATCATAAAAATGATAGAGGCCCTCAAAGAAGATGTGAGAAAAATCCCTTAAAGAAATGGAGTAAAAAACAAACAAAACAGTGGAAGAAATGAACAAATTCCTTAAGGAAAGTACAGAAAGACAAGAAAAAAACAATTAAGCAGGTGAAGGAAACAGTTCAAGACTTGAAAACTGAAATAGAGAAAATAAAGGCAACACAAACTGAAGGAATGCTGGAAATTGAAAAGCTGGGCAAAAAATCGGCAACTACAGACACAAGCAAAACCAACAGAATTCAAGAGATGGAAGAGAGAATCTCAGGTGCAGAAGATAAACTAGAAGAAATAGATTCATCGACCAAAGAAAATCATATATCCAACAAATCCTTAACACAAAACATCCAGGAAATGTGGGACACCGTGAAAAGGCCAAACCTAAGAATAATAGGCATAGAGGAAGGTGAAGAAGCCCACCTCAAAGGTGCCGAAAACATATTCAACAAAATCATCGAGGAAAACTTTCCAAGTCTGAAGAAGGACATGCCCATGAAAGTACAAGAAGTATACCGAACCCCAAAAGGCTGGACCAAAGAAAAAAGACCCATCGACATATAATAATCAAAACACATAGCATACAGAATTAAAAAAAGAATATTAAGAGCAGTGAAGGAAAAAGGACAGGTAACATATAAAGGCAGACCTATCAAAATTACACCTGACTTCTCCATGGAAACCCTCAAGGCCAGAAGGTCCTGGATAGATGTTCTAAAAGTATTAAGAGAACACGAATGCCAGCCTAGGCTACTATATCCAGCAAACTCTCAATCACTATAGATGGAGAGAACAAGATATTTAATGACAAAACCAGATTTTCCCAATACGTATCTACAAATCCAGCCCTACAGAAAGTATTAGAAGGAAAACTCCAACCCAAGGAAGGTAACTATGCCCACAAAAATGTAGGCAACAGATAATCCAACTACACCAGAAACCAAGGGTAAAGCAGAACTAATATATTCACAATACCACTGCCAACAACAATCCTAAATCAAACAAGCATCAACAATCAATGGTCCTTACTCACCCTCAACATTAATGGTCTTAACTCACCTATAAAAAGACACAGGCTAACAGAATGGATACGAAGACAGAATCCATCCTTCTGCTGCATACAAGAAACACATCTAAGCTTCAAAGATAGACATTACCTTAGCATAAAGGGTTGGAAAAGGATTTTCCAATCAAATGGAAATAAGAAGCAAGCAGGCGTAGCTATCCTAATATCTAACAAGTTAGACTTCAAACCAAAATTAGTCAAAAGAGATGAAGATGGTCATTTCATATTCATCGCAGGAGAAATCCATCAACACAAAGTCTCAGTTCTGAACTTCTATGCCCCTAATACAAAGTCACCCACATTTGTAAAAGAAACACTACTAAAACTCAAAGCTCATATAAAACCTCACACACTTATAGTGGGAGACTTCAATACACCACTCTCAACACTACACAGGACCACAAATCAGAAACTCAACAAAGATACAAAAGTATTAACAGAAGTTATGTCTCAACTGGGGTTAACAGACATCTATAGAACATTCCATTCAAAGACAAAAGAATATAACTTCTTCTCTGCTCCACATGGAACCTTCTCTAAAATCAGCCACAAACTAGGTGGCATAACAAACCTCAACAGATACAAGAGAATAGGAATAGTCCCCTGTATCTTATCGGACCACCATGCTTTAAAATTGGAATTCAACAATAACACAAATAGCAGAAAACCTGCAAACTCATGGAAACTGAACAATGTGCAATTGCACCACTCATGGATCAAAGAAGAAATAAAGAAAGAAATTAAAGACTTTCTAATATTCAACGAGAATGAGGATACAACATACCCGAACTTATGGGACACCTTGAAAGCAGTGCTACGAGGGAAGTTCATTGCACTAAGTGCCCATATGAAGAAAACAAAGGATAGTCACATAAGAGAATTAAAAACCCAACTGAAAGCCTTAGAACAGAGAGAAGCAAAGTCATCCCGCAGGAGTAGACACCAGGAAACAATCAACTTGAGGGCTGAAATCAACAAAATAGAAACCAGGAAAGCAATATAAAAAATCAATGCAACGAAAAGTAGGTTTTTTGAGAAAATCAACAAGATAGACAAGCCTTTATCCAAATTAATGAAAAAGCACAGAGAGAACATGCAAATTAACAAAATCAGAAATGAAAAGGGGAACATAACAACAGACACAGAGGAAATCCAGACAATTTTCAGGTCATACTTTGAAAATATGTATTCCACAAAAATTGAAATTTCAAAGGAAATGGACAAATTTCTGGATAACTATCACTTACCAAAATTAAATCAAGAACAAACAACTTAAATAGACCTATAACCCGCAATGAAATAGAACCAGTCATTGAAAGCATTCCAACCAAAAAAAAGTCCAGGGCCAGATGTATTCAGCGGAGAATTCTATCAGACATTCAAGGAAGAAATTATACCACTACTCCTCAAACTGTTCCACAAGATAGAAACAGAAGGTTCATTGCCAAACTCTTTTTATGAGGCCACAATAACTTTGGTACCCAAACCTCACAAAGACACAACTAAGAAAGAAAACTACAGACCAATATCCCTGATGAACATCGATGCAAAAATACTCAATAAAATGCTGGCAAACCGAATTCAAGAATACATCAGAGAAATCATCCACCATGACCAAGTAGGCTTCATACCTGGAATGCAGCGATGGTTTAACATACGAAAATCTATCAACGTGATCCACCATATAAACAAACAGAAAAAGAAAAACCATATGATTATCTCCCTAGATGCAGAAAAAGCCTTCGACAAAATTCAACACCCTTTCATGATAAAGGTCTTGGAGAGGTCAGGGATAACAGGAACACACCTAAACATAATAAGAGCAATATACAGCAAACTAACTGCCAACATCAAACTAAATGGAGAGAAACTTAAGCCAATTCCTCTAAAATCAGGAACAAGTCAAGGCTGCCCTCTCTCTCCATATCTCTTCAATATCGTACTAGAAGTTCTAGCTAATGCTATAAGACAACAAAAGGAGATCAAGGGGATCCAATTTGGAAAGGAGAAAATCAAACTGTCTCTATTTGCAGATGATATGATAGTCTACATAAGCGACCCAATAACCTCTACCAGGGAACTCCTACAGCTGATAAACACCTTCAGCAAACTAGCAGGATACAAGATAAACTCAAAAAAAATCAGTAGCCCTACTTTTTTCAGACGACAAAGAAGCAGAGAAAGAAATCAGAGAAACATCACCCTTTACAATAGCAACAAGCAACATAAAGTATCTTGGTGTAACGCTTACCAAACAAGTAAAAGACCTATATAATAAGAACTTTGTGGCTCTAAAGAAAGAAATTATAGAAGATACCAGAAAATGGAAAGATCTCCCATGCTCTTGTATAGGTAGGATAAACATAGTAAAAATGGCAATCTTGCCAAAAGCAATCTACACATTCAATGCAATCCCCATTAAAATCCCACCACAATTCTTCACCGACCTTGAAAGGATAATAATCAACTTTGTATGGAAAAACAAATGGCCCAGTATAGCCAAAACAACCCTATACAATAAAAGAATTTCGGGGGACATCACCATTCCTGACTTTAAGCTCTACTACAGAGCTATAGTTCTGAAAACAGCCTGGTATTGGCATAAAAATAGACAGGTAGACCAATGGAATCGAATTGAAAATCCTGATATTAACCCACACACCTATGAACACCTGATTTTGGACAAAACAGCTAAAATTATACAATGGGGCGAGGACAGCATCTTCAACAAATGGTGCTGGCACAATTGGATGAGGGTGTGTAGAAGACTGCAGATAGAACCATGTCTGTCGCCATGCACAAAACTCAAGTCAAAATGGATCAAAGACCTCAACATCAATCCAGCCACATTGAACCTCTTACAAGAGAAAGTGGGAGGTACCCTTGAACAAATTGGTATAGGAGACCGCTTCCTGAACATAACTCCAGGGGCACAGACACTGGGAGAAACGATTAATAAATGGGACCTCTTCAAACTTAGAAGCTTCTGTAAGGCAAAGGACACAGTGGACTAGACCAAACGGCAGCCCACAGACTGGGAAAAGATTTTCACAAATCCTATATCCGACAAAGGGCTGATCTCCAAAATATACAAAGAACTCAGGAAACTAGTCAACAAAACACCAAATAACCCTATTAAAAAATGGGGTACAGAACTGAAGAAAGAATTCTCAATAGAGGAAATCAAAAATGCTGAAAGACACTTAAGAAAATGCTCCACATCCTTAGCTATCAGGGAAATGCAAATCAAAACAACTTTGAGATACGATCTTACTCCCTCCAGAATGGCTAAAATTAGAAACACCAATGATGACTTATATTGGACAGGATGTGGAGAAAAGGGAACACTCCTCCACTACTGGTGGGAGTGCAAACTCATACAGTCATTTTGGAGATCAGTATGGCGGTTCCTCAGGAAAATGGGAATTAGTTTACCACAAGACCCGGCAATCCCCCTCATACGCATATACCCAAAGGATTCACATCCATGCAACAAAGACATCTGTTCAACTATGTTCATAGCAGCACTATTTGTAATAGCAAGAAACTGGAAGCAACCTAGATGCCCCTCAATTGAAGAATGGTTAATGAAGATGTGGCACATCTACACAATGGAATACTACTCTGGGGGAAAAAATTAATGGTATCTTGAAATTCGCAGGCAAGTGGATAGCACTTGAAGAAACCATCCTGAATGAGGTATCCCAGTCACAAAAAGAGGAACACAGTATGTACTCACTCATATATGGATTTTAGACCTAGATCCAAGGATCACCAGCCTATAATTCACACCACCAGAGGAACTAGGATACAAGGTGTATTCTAAGAGATTCATATAAAGTACCTTACAGAACCGGGAAGGGACAAGTCCCCCAGAGCTCAGGGGAAGTGGGGGGGGGGGCAGCGAATGGAGAGAAAAGTAGGAGAAAACATGTGTGACCAGAAAAAATGAGCCTGGTTAGGAATAGAAGACAGGAAAGAGAGAGAGAGACAGAGAGAGAGAGAAAGAACATAAAAGAAGGAGCCAATATTGGTTTGAAGATAAAATTGAACACAAAGAAAGGTCTAGAGAACTACAAGACTGCTCCCAAATAACAATTTGAGCTTCCGTGGAAAGGATATCATAAATGCCCTTCCCGGAGAGTGAGATCAACAACTCCCTTATTCCTGGAGCCCTCAACTAATGCCTGTTAGAAACAGGATCAAACACCCATAAACACTCAGTAGAACTAGAACCCAGATGCAGATGGAGAGGACAGGACCATGTGGCAGAAACACATACAGACAGCTTACCTGAACAAGGAGGAGCTAACGGGCCACTAGACTGATAGCTGGGAAGTCAGAATGGGACTGACTCAGGCCCCTCTGAATATGGGTCTCACCCAGAAGGACTGAGAAGTCTAAGAGACATCAGACAGTGGAGCCAGGATGTATGCCTGGTGCACAAAAGGACTTTGCGAACATATCCCCCATGGAGGGATAACTGCCTTAATCTAGAGACAGGAGAGAAGCCCTAGTCCCTACTTCACATGACCTGTCAGACCTAGATGACCCCAACTGGATGGCATTCCCCTATGTGTGGAATTGGGATGGGGGGATGGGAGGATTGGGTGGTTAGGGTACATTTGAGAGGGCAGAGAGGGTAAAAGGGAGGGAAGGAGGGAGGGAAGGAGAGAGGGAAGAAGGGTGGGAAGGAGGGAGGGAGGGAGGAAGAGGGAACTGGGATCAACATGTAAAGTAATAAATTAAATTTAAAAAAATGCTTTGACTCCAAAATTTAAGTTGAAGGACAAGTTACTGGGGAAAAGGATTTCTATTTTTGCTTCCACAGAAAATGAAAAGATGTGGATTCCTTCCAAACTAATGTGGTTTGATCAAGCCAGACTGCCTGAAACAGAGTATGAGGTGATCCTACATTCAAAACAGCTGGACAAAGCAGCCTTACAGACTATAGCCAGGATTTCTGAATCTTCTTCGGATCCCCCATCACAGTGCCCCTTACCAGCATGAAGTAGTTTGGAAAGAACAACGCCCAAATTCCCAAATATTGTCTATAAATGTTTGTTGTCATTTAAATGGAATTTGTTATATAAAATAAATTTTAAAAATTTAAAAAAAATAAAGGAACATCATATACTTTTAAATGTTTTTAAAAGTATATGAAATTTTAAATGTCTCACCACAAAAACAATATTATGACTTTATTGGATTAATTAGCCTGATTTTACCATTTCATAATATGTAAATTTCAAAATGCCATAAATATGGACAACTTTTGTCAAGCAACCTTCTAAAATGTTTTAATCCCATCACTCATGAGATAGAGGCAGGTGGATCTTTGTGAGTTTGTAGCCAATTGATGTACATAGCCAGTTCCCAGGTAGACAGGTTTACATAGATAGGGAGACTCTGTCTCAAAAAAAGAGGTAATGTGTACATTATTGAGTTCACATGTTATGGACACTTTCTGAAACGCACTCTTATAGATGCTATACAAGTTGTAGGCATTTGTAATCGAAACACATTTAGTGTCCATTCTGATGTTATCAGACTGGCCTCAAAATGGAAATCCTATGTGCCTTAATGCTTAAGATCAAAATGGCCACAATGATCACCAAAAGATCTACAAAGGCTCTGTGTCTTAAACAAGGATGTGGTGCTGTTTGCGCAAGTTCTTCTGAGAATTCCTTCTTGCTTTAAAAGGTTGCACAGTGCTCACTATTTTAAAAACCACTGCACTCATCAGAAATTAAGGGCAGTGCATTGGAAGAACACAGACAACCTGAGCAGGCTGAGTTGGTCCTTTGGGTCCCAGATCTACAGCCATGAGGATCACTTTTTGTCTTTTATCCTTACACGAAGTGATAAAAGTGCTTAGTAGTTGAAATACTACTAAGTAAAATCCTGTTATCTTTACACAATGTGACTAGTAATATTGTGAATGAATTCTAGGACAGCCAGGGCCGTATGAGTCCCTTGTTTAAAAATTAATAAGGGAGGGTTGTGGCAGATGCCTTTAATATGAGCACCCAGCAGGCAGAGGAAGGCAGATCTTTGAGTTAGAGGCCATCAGGAGTAAGAGTGAGTTTCAGGTCGAGCAAGGCCCTGTCATGAAAAACTAAAAAAACAAACAAACACACAAACAAAAACTTCCTTAAACTTCCTTACAGCCATTACCTCCAACATTTCTGGTGCATTTATGCCTTCGTAGTTAGCACTCTCCCCAGAATCTTCTCCATGAAAGCTTGCTTCCTATATTCCTTTATCCTGACCAACAAGGGAACTGTTGCAGCCAGGGAGAGACAGCAACTATAATGAGCATGAGAAACAGACTGCACCCCCCACTGAGGAGGACACTTCACTGCCCCTCCCTTAGCCATGGAGCTAAACCCAAGGTGCATGTCCTCCAGAGGACAAAGCTGCTCCATGATGTCATGGAAGGCGCCAAATTGGAAGTGTGATTGCCACACATCGATTTCCCTGGGGCAGGTCTGTGTGTGCACAGTACCTATGTTGTTTCCTTTGCACAAGGGTTTTTCCAGCAGAAATGTAAACAACAATGAGTCCTAGTGGCTAAAAGCTGCTGAACACAACAAAGAATGGGAAGGAGTGAGTGAGGCCTGAAGTAGACTTCATAGGAGACCTCAGGAAGCCTAGATGAGAGACAGGAAATGGGAACAGATGAAAGAAAAGAGGGTTGAAAAAAAGAAGCTGAATCAGGGCTACCTGTCACAACAGAGTCACAACACAACTTCCAGGAAATTGACTCAGAGTATTCAAATGCAATCGAGACACACAGTGTGATTCTGCCTGACTCAATCTCTAGACTAGAATAGATGTTAAGATGAGTGTGTGTTATCCCCATGGAAACTAGTGATGCTCAGGAGAACTAGAAGAGGTGCATCCAAGGCCTTTAGTTTCTCTTGGCCACTGCTGCATGGATAACTACTGCTCCCCTCCACTGCCTGGCTGTTCATCCTTTGTCATATGAGAAGCTTCCTAGGCACAGTGTCACATAACAAAGGACTTGGTACTTGAGCAGAAAAGAGATGTGCCAGGAAGGGGAAGCGAGCACTGGAGAGAGAACACTGTGCAGATTAAGCTTAGGATGTGAGGACTTATACACCCACCGTGTCCTTTTGGCATGACACAAAGTCATTATTATTATGTTCATAAAAGGAAATAACTATATATTATTATTAGAAAGGTTAATGAGACTAAAATAAATTGTACAAACACATATGGGTGTATGAATCTATGTGTCATTATAAATCAACTACTTGAAAGGCAGGAAGTATACCAGAGCTTGGAAGGCAGAGGCAGTTCAAGGACAGCCAGGGCTACACAGACACACCCTGTCTCGAAAAAAACAGAGAGTGAGGGAGAGAGGAAGAGAGAGGGAGAGAAATTCCAAGTGAGAACATAGCTGACAGTGAATAAAATGGAGTTTGGCTGGACATGGGGTGCACTGTGGGTTCCCATCTTGGCACAAGAACAGGGAGTTCAAAGCTGTCTTCAGCAAGTGTTAAGACCTAAAGGTCAAAGATGTGGCTACAGTAGGATGTTTGTGTGTCTTAGTCTAAATAACATAAGATCTGAATCTGAGGTGTGGCTACTCCTGACTTCACGGCTAGGGAACGAGAAGTTTGGAACAAAGGTGTGGTTACTGCACTTTTAGAATGAGGGAGGAAGAAAAGTCTGTTCCATATACATGATACTGTGTTCCCCTTTTTGATTAAGGTATATAAGAGTGGTGAAAAATAAACTTTTGGCATTTCAGTATTGCCTGATCTGTCATCCTGACCTTTATTCTGTCTCTCTGTCTTTTCTTTATTGTCCGTAGGTAGCCTTTCCCTTGTCCACACTCCCTCACTCAGGTATGGACTTGGGGCAGCTTGGCTGGCTCTGATTGCAGCCCCACAAAGACTGCTCCTGACCATGCACACCTGTGATTCCAGTTCTAGAAGGACTGAAGCAGGGAGATCATGAATTATAGACAAGGCTGGGATACAGAGACAGAGCCTGTCTTAAAAATCAAAGCAAAACATAAATACATAGTATAAAATAAGAGGAAAGTATTCTTAAGACAGGGAAAGGCAGATTCATAACTTTTCCATTCACATTTTCTTAGAATTATGGCTGCTTCTATCCTTTTCACTTACATGATGAATGCCTGTACTGTTGTTTTTAAAGCACAGGTCAATTTTGAGTTTGTTTTTTGTACTTGCATTGGGTGATCCATTCTTCAGTCTCCTTAACTTTCTGAACAGGAGGAGGGATGTGGTGCCCTGCTTGAGGCTTTGCACTTGGGTGTGGCTTCTCCTCAGTAAAGTCAGGACACCAATTCTTCTGATGGTTGATTGAGGAGAAAACATGATCACAACCTTTCATCTGTTCAGAAGTTTTCAGTCACAAGTATCAGAAATTCAAATTTGAACTGGTAAGAGGAAACTTGCAGTCAGGTGTGGTGCCACAGGTTTATAATCCCACAGGGAGACAGAGGTGGGGGATCATGAGTTGAGGCCAATTTGAGCTGCACAGTGGGTAAGAAAGAGAACTAATTTATTATACACACAGTGAGTTGAGAAGTCAGAGCAGTCCAGGGCTGGCTGACATAGTGGTTTGTCTACACCCTACACAATTCCACTTTTCTAATCTTTTAGACTTATTTATCTTTATGTGTATGAGCATTTTCCTGTGATGTATGGACACCACGAGGATGTCTTGTGCCCACAGAGGTCAGAAGAGGGTGTCAGGTCCCTTGGGTCTGGAGTTAAGGATGGTTGGGAGCTTCCAAGTGGATTGAGGAAGCTGAACACAGGTCTGTGCAAGAACAAGTGCTCCTACCTATTGAGACACCATTCCAGCCCCCAAGATTCCACTTCTCTCGCTCTCTCTGCAATTTTCTGCCTGTGCTCCCCTTTGGGGAGTGGCTTTCCTTCATACTAGCTGCTGACTTTCATGTAGACACTGAGTCCCAGTGTTTTACCGACTTTTTTTTTTTCTTATTTGACATATTGAGTTTTTCTTTTCTTTTTTTATTTAATTTCTTTATTTAATTTATTATCTTACATGTCAATTGCAGTTCCCTCTTCCTTATTCACTCACTCACTTTTATAATCTCTGCCCCCTCACATGCACCCTGATCACCCTCCCCCTCCCATCCCCCCACCCCAATTCCACATGTAGGCCAATGCCATCCAGGTGGGGTCATGTAGATCTGTCAGGTCATTGGAAGTAGGGACTAGGACTTCTCTCCTGTCTCGAGGTTAAGGCAATATTCCTCCATGGGGATCCTTTTGTGCACCAGTGATACATCCTGGTTCCCCTGTCTGAGGTCCCTTAGACTGCTCAGTCCCTCTGGCTGAGGGTGCCTGAGTCATTCTCATGCTGGATCCCCAGCTATCAGTCTGGGGTCCCATTAGCTCCTCCTTGTTCAAGTCAGCCGTCTCTATGTGTTTCCACAACACTTCTTGTCCTCTCCATCTGCTTCTGGATTCTAGGTCGACTTTGTGTTTAGGTATGGGTGTTTCCTTCTGTTTCCAACAGGTATTAGATGAGGGCTCCATGGACAAGTTAGTTGGTGATCTCACTATCCAGGAAGGGCATTTATGGTAGCCTTTCCAGGGTTGCTCAAATTGTTAGTTGGTGGCAGTTGTGTACGTCTCTAGACCTTTCTTTAGGTTCAGTTTTCTCTTCAAACCAAAATGGCTCACTCTTTTATGTTCTCTGTGTGTGTGTGTGTGTGTGTGTGTGTGTCTCTCTCTTCTGTCTTCTATTCTTACCCTGACTCAATCTTCCTAGTCACACGTGCTTTCCTCTCCTCCCCTTCTCTTTCTTCTACTTCTCTCTGCATTCACTACCCCCCCACTTCCCATGTGCTCTGAGGGACTTGTCCCTTCCCCATTCTGTGAGGGTTATTATATGAATCTCTTAGAATACACCTTGTATCCTAGTTCCTCTGGTGATGTGAATTATAGGCTTGTGATCCTTTTAACTAGGTCTAAAATCCATATAGGAGTGAGTACATACCATGATTCTCTTTTTGTGTCTGGGTTACCTCATTCAAGATGGTTTCTTCAAGTGCCTTCCACTTGTCTGCGAATTTCAAGATTCCATTATGTTTTTCTGCAGAGTAGTATTCCATTGTGTAGATGTGCCACTTCTTATCCATTCTTCAGTTGAGGGGCATCTAGGTTGCTTCCAGGTTCTTAATATTACAAATAATGCTGCTATGAACATACTTGAACACAAGTCTTTGATGCATGCATGTGGATATTTGGGTATATGCCTAAGAGTAGGATTGCTGGGTCCTCTGGTAAACTACTTCCCATCTTCCTGAGGAACCGCCATACTGCTTTTTGGTTAGTTTGGATAAAGGTTTGTCTATCTTGTTGATATTCTCGAAAAACCAACTCTTTGTTACATTGATTCTTTGTATTGTTTTCCTAGTTTCTACTTTATTGATTTCAACCCTCAGATTGATTGTTTCCTGGCATCTAATTCTCCAGGATAAGTTTGCTCCTTTTTGTTCTAGGGCTTTCAGTTGTGCTGTTAATTCTCTAATGTGACTATCCTCCATTTTCTTCATATGGGCACTTAGTGCAATGAACTTCCCTCATAGCACTGCTTTTAAAGTGTCCCATAAGTTCCAGTATGTTGTGTCTTCATTCTCGTTGAATTCTAGGAATTTTTTAATTTCTTTCTTTACTTCTTCTTTGACCAGGAATGAGACAATTGCGCATTGTTCAGTTTCCACGAGTTTGTAGGGTTTCTGTAATTTGTGTTGTTATTAAATTACACCTTTAAAGCATGGTGGTCTGATAAGATGCAGGGGGCTATCCCAATATTTTTTTTCCGTTGAAGTTTATTATGTTGTCTAATATGTTTTTGATTTTAGAGAAGGTTCCATGTGGAGCTGAGAAAAAGGTATATTCTTTTGTGTTTGGATGGAATGTTCTATAGATGTCTGTTAAACCCAATTGGGACATCACTTCTGATAGTTCTTTTGTTTGTTTGTTAAGTTTCTGTCTGGTGGTCCTGTCTAGTGGTGAGAGTGGGGTATTGAAGTCTCCCAGTATGAGTGTGTGAGGTTTTATGTGAGCTTTGAGTTTTAGTAGCATTTTGTTTTAATAATTTGGGTGCCTTTATATTAGGGGCTTAGATGTTCAGAACTGAGACTTTGTGTTGATGGATTTCTCTTGCAATGAATGTGAAATGACATTCTTCATCTCTTTTGATTGATTTTGGTTTGAAGTGTAACTTGTTAGATATTAGGATAGCTACACCTGCTTGCTTCTTGGGTCCATTTGATTGGAAGATCTTTTCCCAACACTTTACCCTGAGTTAATGTCTGCCTTTGAAGCTTAGATGTGTTTCTTGTATGCAACAGAAGGATGGATTCTGTCTTCGCATCCATTCTGTTAACCTGTGCTTTTTATAGGTGAATTAAGACCACTAATGTTGAGGGAAAGTAAGGACCATTTGTTGTTAATTCTTGTTTGTTTTAGATTTGTTGTTGTCGGTGGTACTGTAAGTATATTTGCCCTGTGTTTTCTTTTGGGTTCTGGTAAAGTGGGATTATCTGTTGCCTATGCCTTTGTGAATGTAGTTAACTACCTTGGGTTGGAGTTTTCCTTCCAGAACTTTCTGTAGTGCTGGATTTGTGGATATGTATTGTGAAAATCTGGCTTTTTCATTGAACATCTTGTTTCTCTGTCTGTAGTGACTGAGAGTTTTGCTGGGTATAGTAGTCTGGGCTGACATCCGTGGACTCTTAGTATTTGTAGAACATCTATCCAAGACATTCTGGCCTTGAGAGTTTCCATGGAGAAGTCAGGTGTAATTTTGATAGGTCTGCCTTTATATGTTACCTGGCCTTTTCATTCACTGCCTTTAACATTTTTTCTTTATTCTATATGTTAGGTGTTTTAATTATTATGTTGGGAGGGAACTTTTTTTTTTTTTTTTTTTTTTTTGGTCCAGTCTATTTGGTGTTCAGGATGCTTCTTTTGCTTTCATGGGCATGTCCTTCTTCAGATTGGGAAAGTTTTCTTCAATGATTTCGTTGAGTATGTTTTCTGCACCTTTGACCTGGGCTTCTTTGCCTTCTTCTATGCCTAGGATTCTTATGTTTGGCCATTTCATGGTGTCACACATTTTCAGGATGATTTGTGGTAAGGATTTGCTGCATTTAAGATTTTCTTTGGTCGATGAATCTATTTCATCTAGTTTATCTTCTGCTCTTGAGCTTCCCTCTTTGATCTCTTGTATTCTGTTAGTTATGCTTGCATCTGTAGTTCCTGGTCATTTACCAGTTTTTCTGTTTCCACGGGTGTCCAAAGCAGCCAGAACTCCATGCCTTCCTTGAATGATCCCATCAGTCTCTTCTCTTAAAATACTAATGAACAACCCTCAACATCCTGAGCCAGGCTCAGCCTCTTTCTGAAATAACTACAGAATTTTTTGATTCCACTTCTTAGAGAGCTGATTTAGGCCAATTGGCTCTTATTTCTGCTATGCTAATGAGAATGGGAACTAACACACAGCTAGGAAGGGAAGCATGTGGCCTCAGCCCTGCTACAGAAACTGAAATCCCAGGGGGTAAGACATGAGATACTCAGAATTGAAACAAGAGAGAAGCCAACTCTTTTCCATGTAGTGCTATGGACAAGTTATCCTTATGTGCTCCTGTAAGACCCTCAGAACGAGGAGTCTCCTAGTTTCGGTCAGTATCCCCAAGAACTCAATATCCAGTCCAGTTCCTGCAACACTCAAGAGGCTTTAATGAATAGGAAACCTTTGAGCAAATGGGCTTCTCCAGCATGCAGGCTAGAGAGAAGCATCCTCCCCCTCCCCCATCCCCCTCCCCCTGGCAAAACCCACAAGCTTAGGGAGGGTGTGGGACCCTCTGTCCATTGATTACTTGACCCTTTGAGGCCAGATGGTTTCCCTATTGGGGTCAATAGACCTTAGGGTCTTAGGGTATGCTAATTAATCTTGTCTGGGCAAACCAGAGGTGCAGTTATCTCTTTGTTTCTTAAGGACCCTAGTCACAAGAAAGGAGGGGCAGTGTGAATTCTTGGTATCTTGTTATTTCAGGGCCTTTTGAGGGGAAGTTAGCAAATTCCAAGGAACAGTTATTGGTTTCCAGGTTAGTCCTTCATTTCAAGTGAGGGGTTTCTTTAACTTTACTTCTTTGTCTTTCACTCCCACATAAGCCACCCTCCTTCCTTTGTGACAGGGTTTTGTCTTGTAAAGATATGCCATTTGCTTCTATGACTTTAGGTCATCACTGGAAAGAAATAATTTCCAGAAGCCTCATCTCCAGTTCTTAAAATGGGAAAATGTGACTTGAGTAGGAGAAGTTATATTATGTGTGATTTTTTTGGAGAGTGTTTGTTTTTATTTCCTCCTGATCTTGAGACTTCCTGCCCTCAGCTACCAGACCTGGACATTTGAGATGTATACCCAAGATAAGTGTGTTTCTGTCCCAACAGATTTCCAACCAACTGAAGACAGCAAACAGCTACGAATGTGCCAGCCCTAGGTGCATCTCACTGGATTTCTGACTATCCTGAAGCTCTGCAACACAGACTGCTCCAAGGCAAACATGCACTTCCTTAGCCTCTGGTGGTCCTGCAGGAACCAGACAGGGAGCCAAACAGCCTACACTCTACTGTTTTCCCATCCTTTGACCATTATTCCATCAATGCCCCAATTTCAGCAGGATGTAGTTATAAAAGAGATTACATCACCCCTTATCATCACAAAAGCCTAGAATATTAGGTCACAAAGCCAGCACTTCTCACCCCACCCCACCCTAAACCTCACCCTCCCAGGGGCTGGACTTCTGCTTCCCTTCCTGCAGCTTGGTCCTTATATAACTCAACCATTTTGGCTGTGCCAGTCTCTTGGTCTATTGGCCTGGGAAGCCTTGGTTGACAGCTCCTCACTTGCTCTCTCTCCCTCTCTCCTATTGTGGTCTGGTTTAGTCTGCCAGTGTGTGCAACCTGGAGCCTTCCGTCTGCCTGATTTCTCCATTATATCTACAATAAAATGCTTCTCCATAAGTTAATAGCCATGTTCTCCATTTATTTCATTTTACATTCAGTTTCATGTGTTGTGATATGCAGTGGGTGGGGAACCTTAGCAGATCCCATGGCATGTGAGATACACATAGGACAAAAGGCAGAACTTATGTAGGAAGTTTATTGGGAGAAGGGAAGAGAGTGAGGAAGGGGAAGGAAGGGATGTGAGAGTTAAAGGGTGGGGTAGCAAAGACTTGTCTGCTTCTTCAGAGGAACAGCAGGTAAGAGAGAGGGAATAGGCAGAGCCAGTCTCTTTTAGGGAGCTCCTGTGCATGCATAGAGCCAGTATACTGCTTCCCATGGGTGGAAGGGAGATGCACTGTGCCTGGTCTCCAAGGGGCAGGGCCAAGCTGTGCCTGGATGCTAACATTCCCCCCTCCTTTATGTATTGAAATGGGAGCAGTCAGGCATGGCAGGTTAGGGGAATAAGGGCATGAGTATTCAAGACTGCTTCCTGCCAACCTGAGGGGGGGCACTGACAATCTTTGGGGGACCTGAGACATGTTAATATGTGGCATGAGGGGGGACCTTAGGAGATCCCAAAGCAGGTGAGACATAAAACCATGTAGGCAGAAGTTAAGCGGGAATTTTACTGTGGGAAATGAAGGCAGAGAGGGGATACAAGAGAGAAACAGAAAGCAGAGAGAGAGAAAGAGAAAGACACAGAGACCTGTCTACCTCTTCAGAGAGACAGAAGGAAATAGAGGAAGAAAGTAGAGCTTCTCTCTTAAAGGGACCTTTTGTAGCTGTGTCCACAGCCAGGACACTGCTTGTCATGTGCACAGGGTGATGCACTCTGCCAGGTCCCCCAGGGAACATGGTGTGTCTGGATGCTAACAGTATCTATTCTGGTGCTTGATGAGGCCAGAATGGAGTGTCAGCTTCCCTATAGTTAGAGTTAATGATGTTGTAACTCACTATGATGAGGATGCTTTGAATTTAACCCTGGTCCTCTGTAAAAACTGCCAGTGCCAAGGCTATTAACCACTGAGCCATCTCTCCTGTCCATTATGTAACATTTTTTAAGGATTGTTCAGGGAATGAAACAATAAAAAACATACATTGTAGCCACTGGTCTTTGTATTTTTAGTTTGACTTAAAAAAAAAGGCAGAACCAAACATCTTGTTATCCAGGTAAGATAACACACATCTGTAACCCCAGCATTCAGGAGAGTGAAGCAGGATGACTGTGAGCTCAAGGCCAGCCTGGGCTAAATGGTGAGCCAAGTAACAACTATAAATTACAACTAGTAAATAACAAGAACTTCTTTGCTAGTCTGTGACACTGGGACATAACCCAATCTACTTGGAAGACTGTGGCAGGAGGATCATGGGTTCAGTCAGCCTGGATTACTTAATTAGTCTCTTGCCTCTTAATAAATTAAAGCAAGAGGCTACAGAGTGGCTCAGCATTAACAGTACTTGTTGCTCTTGCAGAGGACTTGGGGTCAGTTCCCAGGACCCACAGGCAGATTACTACCACCCCTGACTCCAAATCCAGGGGTCCCAATAACCTTTTCTGGCTTTTGTATGCACCAGGTTCACATATGGTGCACATATACAGGCAAAACACTCTCACACAAATAAATTAAATAAATCTTTGAACAAATACTAATTAAAGAAAGACCCAGACAAAACTCTTACTGTACTAAATTAAAGACTTCACAGAACCAGACAGGTATTATATCTATGTTAATTATATCTAATATATATATATATATATATATATATATATATATATATATATATCGATGATTCTTATCCAGGTGTACTTTTTAAATTTTCACAATCAGTAAGGAAAAACAAAAAACCATGCAAGGCAATAGAAAAAAAATGGAAAAACAGACTAAATAGATAATAATCAGTGGTGTTAATCATTGAGGAAACCTTGTGGCTAAAATCAAAGACAGAAGCATTGCCAGGGCCTAGAAGGAATTTGAATGATATAGAAACCTTGCACAAATCTCCTTGGGAAAAAGCAAGGGAAAGTTTTGTGGGCTTCAACATCCTGCATGACCTGTCTTAGTGGGTAAGACAGGATGCTGCAGAAGGAGAGGGCTTTATGACCTACATCGGGACAAAGCAGGTTGGAAGATTTCATCAAGAGACTCTCCCATCAAAGAGTGGGACCCATTATAATGTTTTCATGAATGTACTTCATTCCCTCAGATTATATTCACCCATTACCCTTACTTGCCCCTCACATCCACCCCAACGGTCACCTTCCTCTTCAGAAATAGACTCTCCTCCTCAACCATTTCTCATTGCTATTATCTTTTATACCTAGACTGTGCACATGAGAGAGTCTTGTTTTATGGCAAAGTAAAAATATATAAATATATAAATAAGTAAATAAATAATAACTTGGAAGTTTGTTTTTAATTAAGCAATAATACTTGATGTGGCCTGGCTGACTCTTTATCAAGCTACTCCTAGGGTGTAGGGATGAATTCCGTCCACATGAGTGCCTCAAATCAGTTCAGAATGTGATTAGATTATTACTCTGTGGAATTAATGCAAGATAAGCATGTCCACCATTGTCCTACTGAAGGAGTGGAAGTTCTCATACCCTAGGGGGCTGCTGCTCACTGCCTAGGGAAGTGGCAAGTGGCAGATTCCAGACCAGATCTGTCCTCTATGCCCCTATCTTCAGATGCCTGCTGTGTGGGTACCAATGTGCATCCATCTAGCTGAACCAAGGTAAACACCATTAAATGGAAAGGGACATGTATACAGAAATGAGATGTTACAACAGAGAGCTAAGGAGATGGGTGTAGGAATCTCCCTTAAACATGCTTTCTCCTTTCCTGCCCAGTTGTCCCTGCTCCCTGGAAAGCTCCATCTTGCTAATGCTGCAGAGACTGGAGGATTCACTCCCTGGGGATTGTTGGCCGCTTTGGGAATAAAACTCAAAGTCTCATGAATCCATCCTTCATTTGGGGACACGATGTTGTCAAGTTCTCCAACTTCACTTAAGTGACTGTGTTGCTTGGACTTGAACTGTAATCCTCCTGCCTCAGCCTCCTAGATAGCTTGGACTGCAGTCCTGCCCCATTGTCTCCCAAAAGAATCTCTAATGTTCCAGGAGAAAGGGCTTTGCTGTCTAGGTCTGGTTCTGTCCTATCCTTGACTATGCTGGACCTGGATAGTAGATAAAGGTATGTGAGTATGTGTGTGTGTGTGTGTGTGTGTTTGTGTCTGTATATGTATCTGTGTGTCTGTGTGTCTGTCTGTGTGTCTGAGTGTCTGTGTGTGTGTGTGTGTGTGTATGAGTGTGTGTGTGAGTGTCTGTGTGAGTTTGTGTATGTGTCTATGTGTGTGTAGTATTGGGTGGTGTGTATCCTCTGTGAGTGTGGTGTGTGTGTGTCTGATAGGAGATGTCATTCTGTATATGTTTCTCATACTGGTTAATAAATAAAGCACTGCTGGACAATAGGAAAGGAAGATAGGAGGGACTAGGAGACAAGGAGGAAGAGGAAGTAGTAAGGAAGTGTCAGGATGGAGAGCCTGGAGAGAACAGAACCGCCATTCCTCTGCTCTCCGTAAGACCATGTGGAAATACATAGAAATGGGTTAATAATAAAGACAGAGCTAGCCGATTAAAAACTAGCACCTGGCCAATAGCATTGTATCAAATACAGAGTCTCTGTGCATTATTTGGGGCTGGCTGCGTGGAGGCAGGACAAGACCAGGCGGCAGGCGTGTGTGTGTGTGTGTGTGTGTGTGTGTGTGTGTGTGTGTGTGTGTGTTTATGAGTATATGTGTGGAAGCTGCCCCACAAAACAGCTGAGATGGGCTAGGTAGCCATCCAAGAATTCCCCTGACATCAACTCCAGGCTATACATGCCTATATACACATGTGCACTTATGTCCACACATGCCACACATGCACCTAAGCATGTGTGAATAAAAATACCCAAAATGCACACCAGACATGGGGTGGAGAGGAGATATGGACTACGCAGTACTTTGTGCTTTTAATCCTAACAGTCTGGAGTCCAAGGCCCGCTGACCATAAGTTCTAAGCCAACCTGAGTTACATAGTGATACTCAATCTAAAAATTTAAGTAAAATAAATACAGAGTTCAATCAAAGCATGTAAAAGTGTTTCATTGTAACCAAATGAACAATACAGTAAGAAATACCATAGGCCAAGAGTTACAAATCAGCCAGTGCTTCCAAAGAGATTGATTTGAACATCACTGAGTTAGGAAAAGTGATCATGTTTGTTTTACAACCTTATACTTAATTAAAGATATAGAGCAAATTCCAGGAGAAGAATGATGTTTCTCTGAAAACTTGTTTGTGGTGCTGTGATTTAATTTCTGTTGATCTTAAGAGTTTTGGATATTTGCAATTATATTGTTAAAATAAACTCTTTCATACTCTTATTTAGTTTAAAGATTGAAGCACACCATCAACCGCAAGCCCTTCATCTCCCACACATCAGAGTCTCCCTCTGAGGTCCTGGCTGGCCTGAAACTATGTATGTAGCCCAGGATATGATCCTGCCTCAGCCTCCTCAGTGCTGGGATTACAGGTCTGAACCACCATTCCTAGATATACTTTTCCCCAACTGTGTCCTCATCACCACTTTAAGAGTTTTCCCTCCTGCTGGGAGGTGTTAGCACACACCTTCATCCCAGCACTCCAGAGGCAGAGGCAGGCAAATCTTTGAGTCTGAGGTCAGCCTGATCTACAGAGTGAGTTCTATGACAGCCAGAATTACACAGAGAAACATTGTCTTGAAAAACCAAGAAAATTCTTTCCTCTGGTAGTGGCTATCCTGTGCGTATCAGGATGCCCTATGTGTAAAGTGAATAGACACAAGAGTAAGAGAATGTTAAGTTTTATTCTCCACTCAAAAACTTCAAGGGAAAGAGCCACCATACACAGTAGGCCCATTTAAACTCAGAACCAAAGCAGCTCGTGAATGGAGCAAATATAGATAAAACTTCAGGCAGAATTACCTTGTTTGTATCAGAATATCATTCATTGACTAGCTCTCCTGTAATCCAAACTGGGAACTTAATTCAAATTTCATAAAACAGTTTCATAAACTATTATAATATTATGAGCATGCATAATGGGAACCAAACCTATGTCTGTCTGTTCTTCCCTTGCAGTCATGACAGTAGCTGAGCCAGAAAGAAAACTGTGATGCTGAGCAGTGGAGCAGTCACGGGGTCAGCCCTGGATGCTGTGGGAACATAAAGAACACAAGTGTTTCTAACTGTCCTGTCTGACAAGACACAACTTGGGAAGTGGAGAGAAGGCTGCCTTTCAGGCCTTCTTGCCTGACAACTTGTCAACCGTGTATAATGTCCCTGAGAGGCAGCTTCAAAGCTGAGAAATGGGTGAGATTCTGAACAAAAGATCATAAATACACCCCTGTTTAGTCATGGGGAGCTCTGCCCATTAAAAAGTTCTGTTCCATGCATTAGGTAATATTCAGAGAAAACAGAAATGCAGTGAGATTTGGTATCTGGCCCTTAACCAGGTAGAACTGTCTGGAATGGAAATGGCAGAATAGGGAATTCAGGAGAGTTATAATACCAAAGAAGGAAAGGTTCCACTTTCCCTTTCTATAAGATTTATTTTTTGGGTGGGGTAGAGCAGTAGTGAGCTATTCACCTTGTCAGCATCTGTGACACTGACCACGCCATTGGGAGTGGAGACACCAGCAGAAGTGACCTGCTGAACTAGGTCTGAGGAGGAACCTGGGAGAGTTCTCTTCCTGGACCAGACTTGGAGAAGAGAGCATCTGGTGGAACCTGCTGATGCTCATTTGTCTAGGTTGTAAGTTATTTCTCCCTGAATAAACATCTGTTGGGCCTATTTGTTTATCTTGATTCTTATTAAACCACGATAGGTGACACACTTGTTAAGAGCATTGGCTGCTCTTCCACAGAACTGGCTTCAGCTCCCAGCACTGACAGAGAGGATAACTGACCTCCCCTGTGAGGCAATGACTTGTCTTTCCCAGGACTCTTTCTCAGTGCAGGCACTCAGAAAAACATACCTGTTTCTTCCTTTTTTTGGTCTCCTTTTCTTTCTGGTGCTGGCCACTGCCTTGGCATGGGTGGTAGTCTGAAGGTCATATGGAGTGGCACTCTTAGGAGATATGACTTTGTTGGAATGGGTATGACTTGTTAGAGGAAGTGTGTCACTATGGGCTGCGCTCTGATGCTTCCTATGCTCAAGATACTGCCCAGTGCAGCTCAGTCAATTTCCTGTTTCCTGCAAGCCAAGATGTCCCCAGTACCACGACTCCTTTCATGCCACATGCATCCGACAATGCTACTTGTCATTGTGATATTGGAATGAACCTCTGAAAGTGGAAGTTACCACCTTGTTAAGAATTGCTGTGGTCATGGTTTCTCTTCACAGCAATAGAAACCCTAACTAAGACAGTATGCTTCCCTGGATACATTGGGCTTTCTCACTCTGTTTCTTAAAGTCCCCCCCTCTCCCCCCCAATCCCCATGTAGCTGTTTATTTCCCATGTCACTGCTTACAAACAGTATGGCTCTCTTTCTTCCTCCTCTATTTCCCTTCACCAGGCAGATGCCAAGATTTACAGCTTGCCTGCCCTGTTGTTTTCATTTCAAACTACATTAAAATTGTCCTCAAGCTCCCTTCTGAGTCTATTTCTAAATTCTTTACTAACAAGACTAAAGACTCCAATGTGGAAGTCACAGTGTCTTAGTTAGGATTTCTATTGCTGAGATAAAAGACCATGACCAAACTAAATCTGGGGAAGAAAGGGTTAATTTCACCTTACAATTCTATAGTCACACTACTTAGGAATATCAGGGCATAGAGTCTAGCAACAACATGGAGACAGAAGCTGAAGAAAAAGCTGCGGAGGGGTCAGCTTACTGGTTCACTCATCATGGCTTGCTCAGCCTGCTTTTTTATAGAACCCAGGACCACCATCCTAGAGATGACCACAACCATTGTGGGTTGGGCCTGCCCCCATCAATCATTAACCAAGAAAATACCCAACAGACTTTCCTACAGACCAGATGGAGGTATTTTCTCAATTCAAGTTCCTCTTCCCAAATAACTACAATGTCTTGACAATCTAACCAACCAGGATACTCAACTTCCCCAGTAACAAAAATCAATAACTTCACCCATTTTTCTACTTTTTGGTAATTAAAATGTATATGTGACTTTTCTCCTCAGGTTTTCTTTTTGTTCTGCCACTACACACACACACACACACACACACACACACACACACACACACACACACACTCACACACACCATATGCATGCTTAGTGCCTGAATGTGCCAAAAGCAGGTGTTAGAGCCCCTGGAACTGGATTACTGATGGCTGTTAGCCACCATGTGTGTGATGGGAATCTAACCTAGGTGCTCTGGTACAGTGACCACAGCTCTTTACCACTCGCCATCTCTCTTGCCTCATGCAGTCTTACTTCCTTGGATGCTTTCTTTGGAAAGAAGTTTTGGTTTCTTTGATTCATTAGTTTGGTTTTCTTGACACAAGTCAGGTAGAGTAGATTCAAGCTCATGACCCTCTTGTCTGTCTCCTTATTACTCTGATCCCAAGTATGAGCCCTGCTATGAAAGATTTGGCAAGGTATTTTGCCCTTGATTTCATGTGAAAATATCTCTGCCCACTCTGTGTTTCCGTTTGTTGGTTTTCCTTGATTACTTTTGGTGTGGAAGATTGGAAGTGGAACATTGTTTGGAAGGTATGTATTGTTTGAGGAGGTTTTTTTGTATGTTTGCCTTTGACTTCGCTGATTTGTTTATCTTATTTATTCATAGTTCTGTTTGTTATGGTTTGTGGCAAGGAGACTCTGGTTACAGAAATCCTGCCCAGTAGCTTTGGAAAAGAAGGAAATGCTGACCAACACTCAGTAGATAGAAGCAGGTAGGTCTCAGTGAGTTCAAGGCCAGCCTGGTCTACAGAGAGAGTTACAGAGCAGAGAAACTCAGTCTCAAAAAACAAAGAGAGAAAGAAGGAAGTGCTGACCCTGCTGACTCAAGGTTGTTAGGGAATATCCCTAGGAGGAAACGACAGGAACTTTATGTTTACAGCATGTGAGGAGAGACTTTCAAACAAGGAAAAACTCTGTGTTCTTTTATTGTGTTTTTCCCCCTCTCTTATCCATAGGAAAATGTCCAGAATGAACATTTCTAATGTATCTATGGCACCCACACTCCTAGCTCAACACAAATGGTGCTATATATTTGAAATATTAGCATACTAAACCATTACACACTAACACACACACATACACACACACACACCATTTCTTTGGTGATCAAAACCACAGAATGCTCTCCAAGTTGTGTAAACTGATGCCCTCTGAAGAAGCCACATTGGTGTTTTTCACCATCCTGGCAGGAGCCAAGCTGGTCCAAAGACAGCCATGTGTGTCACTCCATTTGGCTAGTGAGTTTTGAAATAAAATACTTGAAGCAATTGGAATCTCCTCGGAGTCTCATCTTGGAGGAAGGAAAGGCCAAAGCCTCGACCAACCAGAAGAGAAATTGCCTCCTGAAAAGACATTTTACACATTTCCATAAACATGTGAGACCACCTTATAAGAGGATCCAAAATGAGCTAATGAAGAGTCAATGATGGGTGGGACTCTTGGCCAGGACTGCTTAGTTATCCTTGCCTCTTGCTCTCCATTCAAATATCAACTTCACTTCAGGACTCCTGGACTATGGGCTTAAGGGTGAATGGACATCTGTTTCTCTGCACAGTGTGTCACAGAGAACACATCTCCTTTCTCTACTCTTACAATTAATTGTCTCTCTAAACAGCCCACTGAGAAGAGATGGCTAAGCTTAGCTTGTAAGGACTGTGATGTGTTGAGATCTTCAGACTGGATGACTAGGAGGACTCTGTGACTACAAAGCGATGGAACCCAGTAGGCCAAAAACCAAATGATCTTGCTCTGACCATGACCAAAAGCAAGGGGAAGATGAAAACTTATTTTTGCTTACAGTTCCAGAGAGAGAGAACCATAATGGCAGAGGCTGAATGGCAGCCAGTGGCTGGAATATGAGGTTGAGAGACCACACTATACCCTCACATAGCAAGCAGACACCAAGGTGGAATGGGGCAAGTTTGTAAATTCTCAAAGCCCACCCCATGATATACTTTCTCTATATAGCCTTGCCCCTATTAGTTTCATAACCTCCCCAAAACTGGCCAACTAGGAACAAGTATTCTAAGGTATGAGCCTATGGGAAAGGTGAATGTCATTTGAGGTACCACAGCAAGTCAAAGCACTTGCCACCAACTCTGAAGACCTGAGAATGATCCTTGGAACCTGTCCTGGAGGAGAAATTGACTCCTGCAAGTTATCGGCTGACCTCCACATGCTCACACACATGTGCATGTGCAAACATACATACAATAAAAATCTAAATATGAAAATGGTAGACAAAGCAATTTTGGAAAGCAGAGAGAAGAGATTAATTCAACATGGCTACACTAGGAGGAACAGATGAAGGGGTCCAGTAATGCAGCATCCATCTTTAGCATATGAATGTGAGCCTTGGGCTTAAACACAGGATGAACTGAGGCAGAGGATAAGGGATGCACAAGATTAATTGGTCCAGTGAGGGTGCGGTCTGGTGGATTCTTGCCTCAACTCTGGTGTTGTCAACCTTCCAGGAGAGCTTTCTTGCTCCCAGGAAATGATCACCTCTGCTCAAGGGTACAGCCTCCCTGCTGTGGATAATGGTCCAAGTTTATTGAGCTTCACAGTTCCTACACTCCAGGGAGAATTCGATTTAATGTGTTGATTTGTCTCTGAGTATTCACCCTGGAGTCACAATATGTGTTAAATTGGCACTCTCATAAGGGAACATGCCATTTCAGGGAACTTGAATCTATGTTTTGGGGCCAAAGTCTCTAATGTTTGGTTCAGAACAAACTGCCACTCTTTCCTTTTGAGGCAAGGGTTGTGCTTTACTTCCAAGACCAATTGAGACATTATAGATGAGAAGAAGAGGCTGGAGAGATGGTTCAGCAGTTAGGAGTCCCTGCCATTCAATCATGAGATCCAAAGATTGGATCCCTGAACCCATGTAACAAGCCAGGTGCCTTAGTTACTTTTCTATTACTGTTGTGAGACACCGAGACCCAGGAAACGTATAAAAGAAAGTGCTTAATTACAGTTTTGGAGGTTATGGTCCATGACTGCAGGGAGCATGGCAGCAGGAAAGCAGACATGGTGCTAGAGATGTAACTGAGAGCTTACATCTTGATTCAGGAGCATTAGGCAAGAGAAGTAACTGGGAGTGATATGGGCTTGTGAAACCTCAAAGTCCACCCCCAGTGTCACACCTTCTCCAACAAGGCCACACCTCTTAATCCTTCCCAAACATTTCACCAGCTGTGACCAAGTATTCAAATATGTGAGCCATGGGGGCCATTCTATTCAAACACACACCTAGAATCCATCTCTTATCTATAACCTAGGCAGGGGATTGGAGACAGAGATAGAATAACTGAGGCTTGCTGGTTTTCAGCATAGCCAAGAAGATGAATGATTGCATTTGCATACACATACACATAGATAAATAAAACAAACAAAATAAGTATTTTCACAGGTCTGTACTTTATTGTACAAACTAAGTATTACATGGTAAGTTGATATCAGCTTCTCTAGGCATTGCACTTGACAAATGCGGTTAGACATTTCAGAATCCACTGATGTCCTTTCAGAGTTAGAAAACTTTTGTCCTTAACTTGAAGCATGAGAACAATTGTAGCTATGCCTCCATAGCTGCTGATACACAACTCATTCTGTTTATGAGGGCTGGGATCTTATTAATGCCAGTAAACTGGGATTAAAATCAGTTTCTGGGCCTGCCATGAGTTCCTGCTTTGCCCACATCAGAAATCTACAACCACTGTACTTTAAGAAATCCAACCACATGCTGAGCTCACCTAACCAAAAAAAAAAAAGAAAAGAAAAAAAGAAAAGAAAATTAAAAACCAAATTACAAGTGATGCCTCAATGACCCATTTAATTTAGAGACAATTTTCCTATAAAGTTTGACGTTTGACACATACACCATGTTTGTTGAAGGTAATTGATCATGTTCATGAAGATCTGTCTTTGGGCCTGAGTCTGTTCTGTTGACAATGAATCTTTTCAAAGCATGGTAAGAAGGCTGGGTGTGATGGCACATGTCTTCAACCCCAGCACTTGGGAGGTAGGAGAAAGTGAATCTCTCTGATTTTGAGGCCAACCTGGCCTACATAGAGAGTTCTATTACAGCCAGTAAGAAACTAACTCAAAAAGTGGAGGAGGAAGACATAAGAATGAGAGAAGGAAAGGGAGGGAGGAGGGAAGGGAGAAAGGAGAGAAGGAAGGAGGGAGTGAGGGAGGGACAAAGGAAGGAAGGAAGGAAGGAAGGAAGGAAGGAAGGAAGGAAGGAAGGAAGGAAGGATAGAATAGAATTATCTTAACTACAGCTTTAGGGGAAAAGTCAGTGTGCATCTCCCACTCAACCTTTTTTCTTTCTTTTAAAAAAGTTTTTTTTTTTTTAAATTTTATATGTATGAGTTGTATGTGTTGGATCCCCTGGAACTAAAGTAACAGACAGCTTCCGTGTGAGTGTTGGGAATTGAACACGGGTCCTCTGCAAGAGCAGACAGTGTTCTTAATAGCTGAGCTGGCTCTCTGGCCCTTCTTTGATGGTTTTTGAATTGTTATTGGTGATTCTACTTCCCACATATATTAGAGTTAACTGGTGTTAAAGTTGATATTTGATGGATGTAGCACTTAAGTTGAGAAGGACAGAAATTTTAACAATCTGGCATTTTCCAGCCTGTCTGTCAGCTAGCTGTTCAGTTTACTTAGCTCCTCTCTGATTTATTTTATCAGAATTTTCTGGTTTTTAAGATGTAAGCCTAAAATATATTTTGTTATTAAACTTATTAAATATTTCATATGATAAATGACTAGTATGATAAATGACATTATTTTAAGATTTTGTTTCCCAAGTGTCTGTTCCTGGTGTATAGAATATTATTTATTTTTTACTTTATGTGTATAGGTATTTTGTATGCATCATTGTCTTGCTTACACCTGTGGAGGACAGACAGGGCATAGCATAGGGTTCCCTGGAACTGCATTACAGACAGTTGTAAGTTACCTTGTGGGTGCTGGGAACCTAACCCTGGCCCTCTAGAAAAGCAGCCGGTGTTCTTTGCCACCGAGAGCTATCTCTCCAGCCCCATCCTCACTGCTTTTGAATTGTTCTGTTTCGAGCACTTACTGGGTTTTAACCCGGGAGGAATCATGACAGACTCAACAAGTTGCTTTTGAGTATATATGTTACTTCACGCTTATATCAGAACAATACACACAAGCAGAAGCTAAGTCCTAGAAGTCATAGCCACTAGGCTCACAACCAGAGTACCTGTCTGGCGCAGGGCCACTGCTCAAGATGTCTCAAGATTCCTCTGGATTCAAGTGGCAAGCCCACCTAGATCTCCTGTCTTTGATGTCTGGTATGGGATTTGGGGTGGGGAGGGAGTCTCTCAGCTTAGTGCACTGGCTTCTCAGGCAGAGAGGAGTTCACGCAGTCATGGTGGGCTCTGCTTCTCAGTCCTAAACTGGTCTTTAAATACCTTGCTTATCACACTCTGCCACACATGCATGCACACTCTTTTTCATTCTTATCTTTAGTTGGTCCTATGTTAACAGATCTCCTTCCAGCCAGGCTTCTGCCTGTTTGTTGACATCCTCCTTACATTTTCTCTAAGTGGCAGAGTTCCTGAAGGTGAGTTAAGTTTAAATGGTTATTACCAAATGGCTTTTCCAGTGTATTTGTGCCCCATACACTTTCTTAAGAAACACTGGACAGTACCTTGAGCATAGCCCCCTCAAAGCCACAGGAACACACTTCCTCCAACAAAGCCATACCCCACTCCAAGGCCACACCTCCTAATAGTGCCACTCCCTATGAGCTTATGGGGGGGGCAAATACATTCAAATTGCCACAGACCCATTAATACAGTTAGTTCCTTATGTTGTGGTGACCCCCAACTGTAAGATTATTTTTGATGCTACTTCAAAACTAATTTTGCTATTGTTATAAATTGTAATGTAAATGTCTGTGTTTTTCCAATGGCCCTGTGAAAAGGTCCTTTGACCCCACAAAGGGGTCATGCATGACTCAAAGACTGAGAACTGCTACTATTCTATACTGTGTGCTAAGCCTCTTCTCTCTCATGCTTGCTTGTCAGTGGCCTCTAAAGTTTGTCTTCTTGCCTTAAACACAACAGGTAAGGTCTTTTAACATGTAAATACCCAGGGCTGACTCTCCAGTACTAAGACAGTTGTACTTATGGCTTGGATCCAAAATGCCCATGATAGGCTAACGTATTGGCAGTGTGCTGTTTAGTCAGAGTAGAGCAACTTTGGGAAGTAGAGCCTAGTGGGAGGAAGTGGATCACTGGGAGCAGGCTGTTGGGAACATTATTCCTGGCTTCTTCCTGTCAGCTATCTGCTTTCTAGGTGGCTATGATACGAACAAGCCACAGCTGTGAGCTTCCAACCACCACAGGGTAGGAGCTCCTCCTGCTGCCAGGCTTTTCTGCTATGATGGACTTGGATGCCTGAAACCGTGCACTAAAATAAATGTGTCTTCCCTTAAGTTGCTTCTGTTACATATGTTGTCTCAGTAATTATAAAAGTAACTAAGATAGAGGGACATGCGTAGGAAGAGTTTTTCCGTGCCCCAGCAGCCAATCCCAAATAACCACACAGAGACCTAATATTAATTTTATAAATGCCAGGCCAATAGCTTAGGCTCTTTATTAGCTAGCTCCTATAATTTATATTAACCCATTTCTGTTCATCTGTGTGCTGCCCCAGGCTCATGTATGTACTTCCCATGATGCTCATTCTGTGTCTCATGGTGTCTCCTCTTACTTGGCCCTTCTTCCCAGCATTCTCTCTGCACCAAAAGTCCTGCTTAGCTATCGGCCAATCAGCTTTTTATTGACAATGAGAGCAACCCAAATTCATATTGTACAAAACTATTCCGCAGCAGACATAATAGGGTACCTGCTCCCCTACCAGCACAGCACTCCTGCTGTTTATGCTCATGTGTTATCACAGGGTATTATCTCTTCTGTGAACTCCCTGTCTTACTCACTCTTCTATTGCTGCAAAAAGACCCCCATGGCCAAGGCAGTTTATAAAAGGAAGCTCATAATTCCAGAGCACTAGAGTTCATGACCATCACAGCAGGGAGCGTGGGAGCAGGCAGGCAGCGGTGGCACTGGACCAGTAGCTGAAGCTTTCATATTGAAACAACATCCATAAAGCGAGAGAGAGAGAGAGAGAGAGAGAGAGAGAGAGAGAGAGAGAAAGAGAGAGAGGCCAACAGGAAATGGAGTTGGCTTCTTGACCCTCAGAGCCTACCTCCACTCACACACCTCTACACATCCTAATCCTTCCTAAGCAGTTCCAGAAAATGCAGAATAAGCATTCAAATATGAGTCAGACCACCATATTTCCCCAAGGCCAGAGCCAGTCTCCATCTTCCTGTGAAACCGGGTAGGGATACAAAGGGTTGTCCCATGGCTGTTAAACGAATGAATAACCCAGGTGGAACTCTGTGAAACAAGCTATCAAAGACCTCATGGCTTTATTCCGAGAATTAGGTGTGTCTGACCCTCGGAACATTATATTTATGTGGCATTGCCTTTATTCATCTGAAGATTTTTTTGAAAGGCATTCTTTGTTTTCATTCCCCTGTCTCCTCCTTTGGCCTCATTGACGCCTCAAGGGGAAATCTTTGATGTGAGACAGGCTGGAAGGATGAACACAGTGGCCAGATACACACAGGGAGAATACACAGAGTAATGATAAGTACCGTTGCCTCACAAAAGCAAGGGGTAGGATGCGGTGAAGTTTCACAGTTGAGTGGGTGTAGGTGCGGCCTGTCAGTATCGCCTGGGTTTGCATCACTTTTCTTGAGATCCTCTCTTGAAACTCCTTCTCTTTATTTTGTGTCTTTAGTTTGTGTGTATATTGGGGTGGGGGTGGTGTGTGAGTTTGAGTGCCCACAAGAGGGTGTTAGATATCCCGGATCTGGAGCAGCAGCAACTGTACTGTAAACTGGAAGCGAATGCCCAGAACCAAACTGATCCTCAGCAAAGACAGTGTGGACTCTTAACCACTAAGTCATCTCTCACACCCGAAAGACCATCCTCTCAACCACTGCAACTGAGATCTTTCCAAAATGTTCCACATTCTCATAGATTTAAGAGTAAATATCAGAATGTATTATTGTTAAGAAGGCAATGGAGTTGTCATGACACACAACTGCCATGTCAGCCCTCAGGAGGCTGAGACTAGGGGATCTCTGTGAGTTGGAGGCCAGCCTGGTCTACAGAGTGAATTCCAGGACAGGGATATGGTAGTGAGACCTCATCTCAAAACAAAACAATAGCTGGGCAGGGTGGCGTATATCTTTACTCCTAGCATTCCAAAGGGAGAGGCAGGTGGATCTCGATGAGTTCAAGGCCAGCCTGATCTACATAGTGTATACCAAGCTAGCCAGAGCTACCTAGTGAGATCCTGTTTCCAAAGGTGGTGGGGGTGGAGGGTTGGGCATGGTACATACTTGTCATCAGCTTTGGAATCTGTCATTAAAACGGTGTGATCTCGGTTTTCGATTTCTTTTTCTGTTTCCTCCATCCTACCCCTGCCTGTGCTAGGGACAAAATCCAGGACCTTGTGGCCTGTGCATGATAGGCAAGCACACTGAGCCATGCCCCTGGTCCTTGGTTTGTTTGTTTGTTTGTTTGTTTGTTTGTTTTTTCAAACAGTTTTACTATGTAGCCTAGGCTGACCTAGAATTTACTAACTTCCTGCCTCGACCTTCCAAGTGTTGAGATTATACATATGAGCCACCATACCCACTTTTAAAATTTTGTTTTCCCAACATTTGTTTTGAACTTTTTATACTGACCCAGAGTTGTAAAACTGAGAATGGTTCCCACATTTTTATTTGTATGTTTTGTCTTCAAGACAAGGTTTCTCTATGTAGCTCTGTCTGTCCTGGAACTCACGCTGTAGATCAGGCTGGCCTCGAACTCACAAAGATCTGCCTGCCTCTGCCTCCTGAGTGCTGATATTAAGGGTGTGCACTACAACACCCACCTTAAAGATTTATGTATAATTTTATGTGTAAAAGTGTTTAACTGAAATTACAGGTTGCTGTGAGCCTCTTTGTGGCCCCAGAACCAAACCAGGATGCTCTGTGGAAGCAACAACTGCTCTTAACCTCTAAGCCATTTGTCCAGCCCCCAGCGTCCACATTTTTAAGGGGCTAGAATGAAAATACAAACGAAGGAAGAATGTTTTATAATACTTTTTTAGAAATTATAGGAAATTCAAATATCAGTGTGCATATCATTTATCACTTATTTCCATGTTGCCTGAGGCTGCTTTCACTCTGTAGGGGTGGTCCCAGACACCCCTTTGCTAAGCCCCAAATGCTTAATGTTTTACAGAAAGCCTGCCAATCCCTGATTCAGATTTACCAATTGATTTTTGTGTGGTTCTGGGATGGAACCCAGGGCCTTGAAGAGAAGAAAAGCATTGCACAGTCATGACCCTTCTCTAGTTCTTCAAGGATTAAGATTACCTGTTGTTTCTACACTTAAGTATGCTAATGGTTGTTTTACTTTTTTTTTTTTCTGAAATGGAACCCAGGACCCCTCACATTCAAGGCAGGTCCTCTACCCGTGGGCTGTATCCCCCAAACCCTCTGCTTCTAGAGCCAATCACAGGAAATTGCAGGCTTGGAGTGAGAAGAGACAAGATAATGAAGAGTTCGGTGCACTGAGCTTGGTGTGTAGACAGAACTCAATAAACAAGGCAATGAAAATTCCAGACATTTTTTTCACACAGGGTTTTGCAAAAAAAAAAAAAAAAAAAAAAAAAAAAGACAAAGACTAGCTTGGGCCTGCTGAGCCTGGGGCTCACTCCCTGGTTCCTGCAGTCTGGAAACCAGCTTTTCCCAGAAAGGATTTTTAGCCAAAGAAGCAGAAAAGACCTCCACAGCTTGTGGCTTGGCTGACTCAACTTCTGCCTTTCCCTGAGTCACAAGTTTGTCTTCTTCTTTGGAGGAGGGTGGAAGCCCTCACTCAGGCCTCCCCACCCTCAGTCAGGCCCCACTGGGATGGGGTGAGTAGCTGGATGGTCAGTTTGTGCTGCTATAGGGAAGTTCCCACCCTTCCAGTCTGCTGCATGGGATGTTGGGGCTAGGAGACAGCTGAGACTAAGTTCTTAGTGGGCCCTGTATCACCAGTGGAACAAAGCTGGAGGCGTTTCCTGGCTCCAGAAGCAACAGGTATTCATTGCTTCCTCAGGTTTTTTAGACTCCCCTTCTTTAGTCAGCCACTCTCTGCCAGACACTGTGTGGGATGCCAGGATGCTGTCATAAACAAACAAGACTGTTCTGCCCTCACAGGGACCCATGCTCCTCCTAGCCACCTCCATGTCTCCCTGAAAATCCACATGACCCTGAAGACTGAAGACCCCTCCACATAAGCAAAGTGTCCACTTGGGGTGTCATTTTCAGTATGCAACCTGAGCTTCTTGGTGGGACTGGAACACTGCCTCTGTTGAAAAGCAGACCCCTCACTTGTGCCCACAGGGGAGGTGAAGGGGGGCTGGGTGAGAGCCCAGCATGTCTGCCTGCATTTCTTTTCCTGTCAGGCTGCCTTCCTACCCAGCATGTAGGCATTTCACCCACTAAAAGCCTGCCTGTCTAAAAACAAGAGTGCTCTAACCACTTTAATGGCATTCACACAGGAAGCATCTTTACTTCAACTTTTACAATATCCTGTTCCAAAGCCTCCAAATGCACCAGAATTTCTGCAGTCCTTGTCCCAAACTCGTGGATTCTGAGAATAGCAAAGCCTCCCATCCTATCAACCCTCACCCCAGCCACCATCAGACAATGGTCTCTGATGTCCTCACATTCCCTGCCCAAATTCTTCATCTATTTAAACCTAAAGCTTATGTCAGTGCTCTGAAGATGGACTTGGGACGTCACAAAACCCCTCATCTGTGGATGGAAAAAAATAAAAAAATCAAATGAGGACTCTCTTAGGTATGGTGGAGAAGAAGGTTTATCATAGGTATCTAGATATTGTAAATATGGGAAAGAGCATAGGCAGAGGCATCTGGAAAAGTCCAGAGTGAAATGGCCTGCAGACTGAAACTGCCTAAGTGGGAAGAGGGGCCAAGGGAGATCCCAGAGCCAGAAGCCAAAATGCCAGGAAAGCAGGAACAAAGAGCAGTTGCCTAGAGAGGGTAGGAAGCTCAGCCCCAGTCAAAGGACTAGAGAGTTAAAGGTGAGTGAGGTATGTAAACCAGGGCGACTGCTAAGAAAGCCTGGAGAATCTAGCAGCCAGGGTCTGCTTTAATATGGTAAATAGGCACCTCAGGTAACCACTCATCTGGGATTTGAGATTTAACAACCTGTTCTCCCCAATCTCCCCTCTGCCTTTGACCATCACTCTGCCTGATGAATGGGCATTGGAGGAAACTCAGAGCCAGGCTTTGGACCTAAAACTCTAGTAATAGAACCTAGCCCATGGGACTTCCTGTCTTTTCCCTCTACACAGTGCAGAGTTTGGGTACATCACCAACCAAAAATCTAACTGGGATACATCGTGGGTAGGGGAGGCTTAGAGTAAACCATAGAGAGCGGTGAGGTCGGTGGTGGATGAAAAGAACATGAACCCCCATATAAAGGGGATGGTTGCTGTGGAGAAGTACACCCTTATTCCCAAATCCTCCTGCCTCAGCTTCCTGAGTGCTGAGATCACACCCAGGCCCCCAAATCTTAGATAAGCTAAAAACCAGAGCTGGTTATGTAGCCCTACTTTGTGAGGCCTTGAGTTCAAATCCCCGTACTGATTGAGTGAGGGAATAAGAGGGGACTAAGAGTTTAAAATTTATATGAATTCTTCTGATCTGAAATGTTCACAGGAGTGCATTTTGTAAATGTTTAAACAAATTTTAAGCCAAAACGGGAATGTTCTTAAAGTATGCTGCTCAATAAATGCTGACAGGAGCAGGGGATAAGGGTATGGAGGGTGACAATAGGTAAAGCCCTGTCTTTACAAACAAACAACAAAACGGGTGACAAAGTAGGGGGAGTGTAAAGGGTGAGATTGGAACCTGCCCTGTGGTTTAGAGGAACCGGAAGAAGACAGTGGAAGAGGGTTGCGTGGGGGCAGGTGAGACAGGAAGGCAGGCTTGGAATTGAGTTCTGAGTGTCACCAGCAGCCAGGGTGGGCTCAAGCAAAGTTTACTTAACCTGTTTGCTTTGTTGCTAAGTGATGAGAACATGGGGTCCACTAAACTCATCTGTTTCCTCCCGTGTGTTTTTGACATTTTTCCACTGCAAAATTCTTATAAAGTTCTGTTGGTCTTCAATAAAAGGCGTGTCGCTGTCGCCAAACACAGCATGATAGCAGAGGCATCTGAGGGCCCACGGCCCCACCATAACTGTGGTGCGTGCATCAGTCATGGACCGCTCCCCAAACCCGCGCCAACTCGGTCTTCAGCATGGCGGCCTGGGAAGCTGGGGACCGGACCCAATCAGGGATCGGTCCCACGAACACCCACACAGAACGTGAGCTGACCTGTTTACCTTGCAGCACCCAAGCTTAGTTCTAGGGAACTCGGGCTGCTCTGGCTCCGCCCTCGCCTGCCTGACAGGGCTCCTATTGGTCAAGAGACCCCCGAGAGGGCGTGGCCGGGGAGTCGGAGAGGGGGAGGCGTGGGCTGCGCGTGGGTTGGCGGGCGGGAGCTGAGACCTACAAGGGGTGCGCGGGTCTGCGCAGGAGGTGAGAGGCTACGGTACCGGGAAGCGCTCCCCTCCCGCCCTCAGCCACGGGGATCGACATCTGGAACTCCACCGGAGCACAGGGTACTCGCTGCTAGCAAGCAGCTCCAGGGCCACTGTCCCTGAGATGTGCGTGAGCTGTGAGCTGGGTGGTGGTGGTGGGGGTCCTCCATGGGGGGTCTCTTCCCGCGTCTTGTCCCACGATGTTCCAGGAGGCACTACTTGGCCTGAGACGCTTTACGGGTGGGAGGGAAGGACGGTTCTCGCTGGCCTCTGATTGGGAACCCTGAAGAGTTTTGAGTTGGCTACTCTTCTTGTAGGAAGTTACTGAGCTGGGCCGGACTCTCCTAGGAAACACCTGAAGTGCCAAAGCCTGGTCTCCAGGCCTCAGTGGGAGGGCAAATGGCACTCTTAAAATGCCTGCACAGGCTTAGAGGGCTCAGGCCTTGGAATTTGCTCACAGCTGATATCGGACTTGGCAGGTTAGAGGCCTCAGAGGAGGGGCGATCAGTGCTAGAGTCAGGATCCCTGTGGTCTGTGTAAGCTGAAGTACCTCACTTGCTGTGTGGCCTGCCCATGTCAGCCCTCTGAGCTGCCTAGAGTGGCCAGGCCAGTCGACTGAGCACTGGGACCTGGCCAGCCAGGCCTCGCCAAGGAAGGAGGGGTTTGGCATCCTGGCCTGCAGGGTGGGACTGGCCACCCTGCTTGGCTGGTGAGAGAAGACAGGAAGGTCTGGCAGTAGAAGAGACTGAGCACTCTGGAGTTTAAGAACTTCTGATAATGGGTGTGCTGGGAGAGGGGGTTGTGTGTTTTGTTTTATGTGGAAGAGGGCGCGCCTCTCAAGGGTCATTGTCCCCTCTTCATCATGTGAGTTCTCTGTGTGGAGTTCAGTCACAACACCCTTACCCTGTGAGCCATCTTACCCCACTAGGTTTTCTTTCTTCTTTTTTTAGGAGTGTGTGTTTGTTTATTTTTGGTTTTTAATTTTGTTTTTTTTTTTTTTTTTTTGAGATAAGATCTCACTGTATAGCCCAGACTGACCTAGAACTCCCTCTCCTCCTGCCTCATCTACCCAGATGCTAAATATTACAGGTATGCACCCTAGGTCAAAGTTACTCTTCCTTGCCTCCGTGTTTATTTGGAAACTTGGCCACTAGCAGAGGTTCTGGGGTGGTGAGTGTGAAGGGACATGGTGCTTTTTGTCCAGGTGAGCGTTTGTGGGGACTGAGTTAGGTCAACCATGCTATGTGCCTAGCTAGCTAGCAAGCAGATCTAGCAAGCAGAGAAAGTGGTACCTAAGGGTTCATTTTCCTTATTGTTTTTCTGGAAAAGTCTCAGTGACTCACTACCCTTGTAATAACTTGGGAATGCTCAGACTGGCCTGTGGGCCTGCAGGGTGACCCTACCTGCCCATGTTCCAGGCCCCAGACCTCTCTTAGGGGCTGTATGCAGTGAGCAGTGAGCAGAATATAATACGTTCCATCAAAACAGATGTGATTGTTAGTATCCATGAGTAAGATGCCTTGTGCATTCTGTGTATGTCAATGGTCAACAAACTTTTTCTACAGGGGGTAAATATATTTTCTATTGTGTTAGCTTGAATGTGATTGTATTTCACTAAGTTAGCATTTAGGAAGGCTGGCAACGGGTCAGATTGCGTCTGGATTTTTAACTTCTGGTTGTAGATCACACTTTCTCCTTGACTATCACATGTTTCCCAGTGATGGATGTTTGAGTTGCTTCTGCCTCTTGGCTTTAATAAACACACATAAGAATATCATTATTTCTCCCAGTCCCTTTAGAGACAGACCCACAGTGGTAAAGTTGTGTGTATGGTAACTCTATCTTTAGTTTTTTGAGGAGACTTCAGGTTGTTTTCCATAGTAGCGATGTCATTTTTTTCAAGATGTGTTTGTTTATTTTATGAGTGTATCTATGTGTGTGCAATGCAGATCCCTTGGAACCGGAGTTACAGGAAGCCGTGAGCCACCTGATGTAGGTATCAGAGTATCAGGAACCACTGAGCTACCTCTCCAGCCCATAGCAACAGCATTTTACATTCCCAGAAGCAACACATGCCTCTTCTACTTTTCCCACACTGGTACTTACTGGCACTTCTTTGATGGGAGCCTTCCAATGGACATGAGATCCCTTCCTGTTTTTACTTGTAGTGTGGAACGTTGTATGGTTTCTGTGTAAGTGACATTCAGATGTATGTGTCATCCTAGGGTGGCTCACCTGAGTCCATCAAGTGAGGAGAGCCTATTTTTGTTTTTAAGATTTATTTTTTTTTTATTCATGTGTCTGTGTGACTGAATGCTACATGTGTGTGAATGTCTTAGAAGCCAGAAGAATGTGTCAGATTCCCTGAAGCTGGAGTTACCCGCAGTTGTGAGCTAGGCACTCAATGTGGATACCGAGGTCCAAATTCCATCCCCAGGAAGACCAATAAGTGCTTTTAACCACTAAGCCCTTGCTTCAGCCCAAAACCAATTTTTTTATTATTTGTTCTGCTCCTACGAGATTTAGCTATCTCCGCTGCTCAGAAGCTACTGCCCCTGGGCCGTTCTGGCCTCTGTAAAGTGAGATGTTATCCACATTGACCCCTAGCATAATGCCTGATGGCCATACTGGCACATTAAGGGACACAGTTTGAGTTTGTCAGATTGTCCCTCAGAAAAAAACTGGTGATCAGGTAGCAGAATAGCTTGGGGCTACAAAGTTTGCTGCCAAGTGTGTGTGTGCCCCACACATAAATAGACCAGGGCCTGACTGTGTGTGTCTCAGCAGTGGCAAGAGGTCAAATCACTAAATCACTCCTGCTTTCTCCCAGGAAGTAAGGACTGAGTCGCAAAGATGTTCATGCACAGGAAACCTTATTGTGTGCATGGCCCAGCTTTAAGAATTGTTGGTAGAGCCATTAGCAAGAAAAAGGGTTCTGTTCTGCTGGAGCTAAGCATTGAGTGGAGGCAATAGAAGATTGCATGCAGTAACTAGACAGGGAAATACCAGGGTTGTGTGTGTGTGTGTGTGTGTAGGCCAAAGATTGATGTCTGGTGGCTTCTTTGATTGCTGTCCACATTAATGTCTCACACACATAAATTATATAAATCTTTTAACAAATACTAATTAAAGAAAGACCTAGAGAAGACTCTTACTATACTAACTTAAAGACTTCACAGAACCAGACAGGTATTATATGTATGTTAACTATATCTATGATATATATATATATATATATATATATATATATATATATATATCAATAATTCTTATCCAGGTATACTTTTTAAATTTTCACAATCAGTAAGGAAAAACAAAAAACCATATAAGACAATAGAAAAAAATGGAAAAACAGTCTAAATAGATAATAATCAGTGGTGTTAATCATTGAGGAAACCTTGTGGCTAAAATGAAAGATAGAAGCATTGCCAGGGCCTAGAAGGAATTTGAATGATATAGAAACCTTGCACAAATCTCCTTGGGAAAAAGCAAGGGAAAGTTTTGTGGGCTTCAGCATCCTGCATGACCTTTCTTAGTGGGTAAGACAGGATGCTGCAGAATGAGAGGGCTTAATGACCTACATCAGGACAAAGCAGGTTGGAAGATTTCATCAAGGGACTCTCCCATCAAAGAGTGGGACCCATTACAATGTTTTCATGAATGTACTTCATTCCCTCTGATTATAATCACCCATTACCCTTACTTGCCCCTCACATCTACCCCACCGGTCCCCTTCCTCTTCAGAAATAGACTCTCCTCCTCATCTTTTATCTTTTATACCTAGACTGTGCACATGAGAGAGTCTTGTTTTATGGCAAAGTAAAAATAAATAAATAAATAAATAATTACATGGGAGTTTGATTTTAATTAAGCAATAAGACTTGATGGGGCCTGGCTGCCTCTTTATCAAGCTACTCCTAGGGTGTAGGGATGAATTCGGTCCACACGAGTGCCTCAGATCAGTTCAGAATGTGATTAGATTATTACTCTGTGGAATTAATGCAAGATAAGCATGTCCACCATTGTCCTACTGCAGGAGTGGAAGTTCTCATATCCTAGGGGGCTGCTGCTCACTGCCTAGGGAAGTGGCAAGTGGCAGATTCCAGACCAGATCTGTCCTCTATGCCCCTATCCTCAGATGCCTGCTGTGTGGGTACCAATGGGCATCCATCTAGCTGAACCGAGGTTAACATCATTAAATGGAAAGGGACCTGTATACAGAAATGAGATGTTACAACAGAGAGCTAAGGAGATGGGTGTAGGAATCTCCCTTAAACATGCTTTCTCCTCTCCTGCCCAGTTGTCCCTGCTCCCTGGAAAGCACCATCTTGCTAATGCTGCAGAGACTGGAGGATTCACTCCCTGGGGATTGTTGGCCACTTTGGGAATAAAAATCAAAGTCTCATGAATCCATCCTTCATTTGGAGACACGATGTTGTCAAGTTCTCCAACTTCACTTAAGTGACTGTGTTGCTTGGACTTGAACTTTAATCCTCCTGCCTCAGCCTCCTAGATAGCTTGGACTGCAGTCCTGTCCCATTTTCTCTCAAAAGAATCTCTAATGTTCCTGGAGAAATGGCTTAGCTATCTAGGTCTGGTTCTGTCCTATCCTTGACTATGGATAGTAGATAAAGGTGTGTGAGTATTTGTGTGTATGTGTGTGTCTGTGTCTTTGTCTGTATCTGTGTGTCTGTCTGTGTGTCTGTGTGTATGTGTGTCTGTGTCTGTCTGTGTGTCTGTGTGTTGTGTGTCTATGTGTGTGTGTAGTGTGTGTCTCTGTGAGTGTGGTGTGTGTGTGTCTGTGTGTGTCTCTGTGAGTGTGGTGTGTGTGTGTGTCTGTGTGTGTCTATGTGTGTGTGTGGGGTGTCTGTGTGTGTGTGTCTGTGTGCGTGTGTGTGTGTGTGTGTGTGTGTGTGTATGAGTATATGTGTGGAAGCTACCCCACAAAACAGCTGACATGGGGCTAGGTGTGGTGGCAGACCTGTCAATCCCAACACTTGGGAGGCTGAGGCAAGGAAGATCATGAGTTAAGGTCAGCTGCACATCAAGACACTGTCTCCAAATAAATAAATGAAGGAAATATGTCTTTAAAAAAATACAGGAACAAGGATCAAAAGAAAAATAGCTGTGATTGGGAAGGAAAGGGAGTAAATTAGATGAACTGTGGTTGAGAACCAGACCAAAAGGCTTGTGCTTTTACTCCCAGCACTCAGGAGGCACAGACAGGCAGATCTCTTTCAACCCAAAGTCAGGCTGCTCTACATAAGAAATCACAGGCTAGCTAGGGCTACATAGTGAGATCCTGTCTCAAAAGTAAAGTAAACAACACAAAAAGAATGTATTGTGGGGGAAGGGCTGCTGCTATCTGTTAGGAGTGGGGAGTGGCAGTCATGAAGAAAAGGGCAGTTAAGCCTTTGCTGAGCCTTAAGCAAGTATTGATCAGCTGACATTTTGAGAGAGTAAGCACAGATTTACAAGTAGTTTAAATTATGCATGTAGTTTAAAAGCCTTTGTGATCTAGTACTCCTTTTCTTTGTCCCCTCAGCTTCTTGGGACCCAAGCTGTATATACAGTAACTAACAAGGATGATGACATGTTAGGAAGATAGCAGAGGCAGTGGAAGGTCAGGGAGAGTCTGGGTTGGCTTTGCTGTGAGCAGGACTGAGAGGCACTGGGAAGCAGAGGTGGGCTAAGAGAGAGAGGATCCCCATGTGCACCAGATGGCAAGGCCAGGGCAGCAAATTGCAGGCCTGGGTGAATATCCCCATGCAGCCACTGCAGCTTGATAAGGGATAGGTACTCAGCCCACATCTCATTGGTCTCAGGCAAAATTAGATGAATCACCCAGCTGAATTCATAAAAATGTTGCAAGGCTCTTGTGAGCTGTCTACAAGGCACAGAACACACACAGTTTAGCACACAATAATTGCATATTCAGGCACGGTTTAGCTGAAGCTGGTTTAGAGCAGAAAGTGCTCTGACACCATCATGCTTTCTTTTATTTTTAGACTGAGCATTGTTCCTAACAGACAGGTTAAGCAAGGGTCCTCACATGAACAAATAAATTAGATAGCCATCCAAGAATTCCCCTGACATCTACTCCAGGCTATACATGCCTATATACACATGTGCACTTATGTCCACACATGCCACACATGCACCTAAGCATGTGTGAATAAAAATACCCAAAATGCACACCAGACATGGGGTGGAGAGGAGATATGGACTACGCAGTACTTTGTGCTTTTAATCCTAACAGTCTGGAGTCCAAGGCCCGCTGACCATAAGTTCTAAGCCAACCTGAGTTACATAGTGATACTCAATCTAAAAATTTAAGTAAAATAAATACAGAGTTCAATCAAAGCATGTAAAGGTGTTTCATTGTAACCAAATGAACAATACAGTAAGAAATACCATAGGCCAAGAGTTACAAATCAACCAGTGCTTCCAAAGAGATTGATTTGAACATCACTGAGTTAGGAAAACTGACCATGTTTGTTATCGCGGTAAATAAGGATCAGGATAAACAAATAGGCTGAATAGATGTTTATTCAGGGGGAAATAACTTACAACCTAGACAGATGAACACCAGGAAATTCAACCTGATCCTCTCCTGTCCAAGTCATACCAGAAATAGAGCGCCTTTCCTGGCCCCCTCCGACCTCCTTCCACAGGTCACTCCGCCCATGGGTCCATCCCCCAATGGGCGTGGTCAGTGCCACAGAACTATCTCACTACAGTTTGTTTTACAACCTTATTCTCAATTGAAGTCATAGAGCAAAAATCAAATTCCAGGAGAAGAATGACGTTTCAAGCAGTCACACATTTTTCTCTGAAAACTTGTTTGTGGTGCTGTGATTTAATTTCTGTTGATCTTAAGAGTTTTAGATATTTGCAATTATATTGTTAAAATAAACTCTTTCATACTCTTATTTAGTTTAAAGATTGAAGCACACCATCAACCCCAAGCCCTTCATCTCCCACACATCAGAGTATCCCTCTGAGGTCCTGGCTGGCCTGAAACTATGTATGTAGCCCAGGATATGATCCTGCCTCAGCCTCCTCAGTGCTGGGATTACAGGTCTGAACCACCATTCCTAGATATTCTTTTCCCCAACTGTGTCCTCATCACCACTTTAAGAGTTTTTCCTCCTGCTTGGAGGTGTTAGCACACACCTTCATCCCAGCACTCCAGAGGCAGAGGCAGGGAAATCTTTGAGTATGAGGTCAGCCTGGTCTACAGAGTGAGTTCTATGACAGCCAGAATTACACAGAAAAACCTTGTCTTGAAAAACCAAAAAAAAAATTCTTTCCTCTGGTAGTGGCTGTCCTATGCGTATCAGGATGCCCTATGTGTAAAGTGAATAGACACAAGAGTAAGAGAATGTTAAGTTTCATTCTCCACTCAAAAACTTCAAGGGAAAGAGCTACCCTACACAGTAGGCCCATTTAAACTCAGAACCAAAGCAGCTCGTGAACGGAGCACATATAGATAAAATTTCAGGCAGAATTACCTTGTTTGTATCAGAATATCATTCATTGACTAGCTCTCCTGTAATCCAAAATGGAAACTTAATTCAAATTTCATGAAACAGTTTCATAAACTATTATAATATTATGGGCATGCATAATGGGAACCAAACATATGTCTGTCTGTTCTTCCGTTGCAGTCACCACAGAAGCTGAGCCAGAAAGAAAACTGTGATGCTGAGCAGTGGAGTGGTCACGGGGTCAGCCGTGGATGCTGTGGGATCATAAAGAACAGAAGTGTTTCTAACTGGCCTGTCTGACAAGACACAACTTGGTAAGTGGAGAGAAGGCTGCCTTTCAGGCCTTCTTGCCCTGACAACTTGCTCAACCGTGTATAATGTCCCTGAGAGGCAGCTTCAAAGCTGAGAAATGGGTGAGATTCTGAACAAAAGATCATAAATACACTCCTGTTTAGTCAGGGGGAGCTCTGCCCATTAAAAAGTTCTGTTCCATGAATTATGTAATATTCAGGGAATATAGAAATTGATTTGGTATCCGGCCCTTAACCAGGTAGAACTGTCAGGAATGGAAATGGCAGAATAGGGAATTCAGGAGAGTTATAATACCAAAGAAGGAAAGGTTCTACTTTACATTTATATAAGATTTATTTTTTGGGTGGGGGGAGGGCAGTAGTGAGCTATTCACCTTGTCAGCATCTGTGACACTGACCACGCCCATTGGGAGTGGAGATGTGCTGAAGTGACCTGCTGAACAAGGTCTGAGGAGGAACCTAGGAGAGTTCTCTTCCTGGACCAGATTTGGAGAGGAGAGCATCTGGTGGAACCTGCTGATGTTCATTTGTTTAGGTTGTAAGTTATTTCTCCCTGAATAAACATCTGTTCGACCTATTTGTTTATCCTGATACTTATTAAACCATGATAGGTGACTCACTGGTTAAGTGCATTGGCTGCTCTTCCACAGAACAAGCTTCATCTCCCAGCACTGACAGAGAGGATAACTGACCTCCACTGTGAGGCAATGACTTGTCTTTCCCAGGACTCTTCCTCGATGCAGACACTCAGAAAAAACCTACCTGTTTCTTCCCTTTTCCATCTCCTTTTCTTTCTGGTGCTGGCCACTGTCTTGGCATGGGTGGTAGTCTGAAGGTCATATGGAGTGGCACTCTTAGGAGATGTGACTTTGTTGGAGTGGGTATGACTTGTTAGAGGAAGTGTGTCACTGTGGGGTGGGCTTTGATGCTTCCTGTGCTCAAGATACTGCCCAGTGCATCTCAATTTCCTGTTTCCTGCAAGCCAAGATGTCCCCAGTACCACGACTCCTTTCATGCCACATGCATCCGACAATGCTACTTGTCATTGTGATATTGGAATGAACCTCTGAAAGTGGAAGTTACCACCTTGTTAAGAATTGCTGTGGTCATGGTTTCTCTTCACAGCAATAGGAACCCTAACTAAGACAGTATGCTTTCCTGGGTATGTTGGGCTTTCTCACTCTGTTTCTTAAAATCCCCCTCCCTTCTCCCAATCCCCATGTAGCTGTTTATTTCCCAGGTCACTGCTTACAAACAGTATGGCTCTCTTTCTTCCTCCTCTATTTCCCTTCACCAGGCAGATGCCAAGATTTACAGCTTGCCTGCCCTGTTGTTTTCATTTCAAACTACATTAAAATTGTCCTCAAGCTCCCTTCTGAGTCTATTTCTAAATTCTTTACTAACAAGACTAAAGACTCCAATGTGTAAGTCACAGTGTCTTAGTTAGGATTTCTATTGCTATGACCAAACAAAATCTGGGAAAGAAAGGGTTAATTTCTCTGGTCACATTACTTAAGAATATCAGGGCATAGAGTCTAGCAGGAACATGGAGACAGAAGCTGAAGAAGAAGCTGTGGAGCTGTGCTGCTTACTGGTTCACTCATCATGGCTTTCTCAGCCTGCTTTTTTATAGAACCCAGGACCACCATTCTAGGGATGACCACAACCATTGTGGGCTGGGCCTGCCCCCATCAATCATTAACCAAGAAAATACCCAACAGACTTTCCTCCAGACCGGATGGTGGTATTTTCTCAATTCAAGTTCTTTTTCCCAAATAACTACATTATATTGACAATCTAACCAACTAGGATACTCAACTTCCCCAGTAACAAAAATCAATAACATCACCCATTTTTCTACTTTTTAATAATTAAAATGTATATGTGAGTTTTCTCCTCAGTCTTTCCTTTTGTTCAGCCAGTACACATACACACACACACACACACACACACACACACACACACACACACACACACACCCCATATGCATGCTTAGTGTCTGAATAGGCCAAAAGCAGGTGTTAGAGCCCCTGGAACTGGATTACCGATTGCTGTTAGCCACCATGTGGGTGATGGTAATCTAACCTAGGTGCTCTGGAACAGTGACCAGAGCTCTTTACCACTGGCAATCTCTCTTGCCCCATGCAATCTTACTTGCTTGGATGCTTTCTTTGGAAAGAAGTTTTGGTTTCTTTGATACATTAGTTTGGATTTCTTGACACAAGTCAAGTAGAGTAGCCTCAAGCTCATGACCCTCCTGTCTGTCTCCTTATTACTCAGATCACAAGTATGAGCCATGCTTTGAAAGATGTGGCAAGCTATTTTGCCCTTGATGTCATGTGAAACTATCTCTGCCAACTCTGTGTTTCCTTTTTTTTGTTGTTGTTTTCCTTGATTACTTTTGGTGTGCAAGATTGGAAGTGGAACATTGTTTGGAAGGAATGTATTGTTCGAGGAGGTTTTTTGTATGTTTGCCTTTGACTTCGCTGATTTGTTTATCTTATTTATTTATAGTTCTGTTTGTTATGGTTTGTGGCAAGGAGACTCTGGTTACAGAAATCCTGCCCAGTAGCTTTGGAATAGAAGGAAATGTTGACCAACACTCAGTAGATAGAAGCAGGTAGGTCTCATTGAGTTCAAGGCCAGCCTGGTCTACAGAGAGTTACAGAACAGAGAAACTCCGTCTCAAAAAAACAAAGAGAGAAAGAAGGAAGTGCTCACCGGTGCTGACTCAGTTGTCTTAAGGAATATCCCTAGGAGGAAACAAGAGGAACTTTATGTTTACAGCATGTGAGGAGAGACTTTCAAACAAGGAAAAACTCTGTGTTCTTTTATTGTGTTTTCCCCCTCTCTTATCCATAGGAAAATGTCCAGAATGAACATTTCTAGTGTATCTATGGCACCCACACTCGTAGCTCAACACAAACAGTGATATATATTTCAAATTCTAGCATACTAAACCATTACATACTAACACACACACACACACACACACACACACACACACACACACACACACTAATTCTTTGATGATCAAAACCAAAAAATGCTCTCCAAGTTGTGTAAACTGATGCCCTCTGAAGAAGCCACATTGGTGTTTTTGAGCATCCTGGCAGGAGCCAAGAAAGTCCAAAGACAGCCATGTTTGTCACTCCATTTGGCTAGTGAGTATTGAAACAAAATACTTGAAGCAATTGGAATCTCCTCTCAGTCTTATCTTGGAGGAAGGAAAAGGCAAAGCCTCGACCAACCAGAAGAGAAACTGCCTCCTGAAAAGACATTTTACACATTTCCAAAAACATATAAGACCACTTTATAAGAGGATCAAAAATGAGCTAATGAGGAGTCAATGATGGGTGGGACTCTTGGCCAGGACTGCTTAGGTATCCTTGCCTCTTGCCCTCCATTTAAATATCAACCTCACTTCAGGACAGCTGGACTGTGGCATTGAGTGTGAATGGACCGCTGTTTCTCTGCATAGTATGTCACACAGAACACATCTCCTTTCTCTACTCTTCATAATTACTTGTCTCTCTAAACAGCCCACTGAGGAGAGATGGCTAAGCTTAGCTCGTAAGGACTGTGATGTGTTGAGATCTGCAGACTGGATGACGTAGGAGGACTCTGTCACTACAAAGCGATGGAACCCAGTAGGCCAAAAACCAAATGATCTTGCTCTGACCATGACCAAAAGCAAGGAGAAGGTGAAAACTTATTTTTGCTTACAGTTCCAGAGAGAGAGAACCATAATGGCTGAGGTTGAATGGCAGCCAGTGGCTGGAGCATGAGGCTGAGAGATCACACAATACCCTCAAATAGCAAGCAGAGATACCAAGCTGGAATGGGACAAGTTTGTAAATTCTCAAAGCCCACCAGCATGATATACTTTCTCTCTATAGCCTTGCCCCTATTAGTTTCATAACTTCCCCAAAACTGTGGCCAACTGGGAACAAGTATTCTAAGGTATGAGCCTATGGAAGAGGTGAATGTCACAGCAAGTCAAAGTACTTGCCACCAACTCTGAAGACCTGAGAATGATCCTTGGAACCTGTGCTGGAGGAGAAAATGGTTCCTGCAAGTTATCGGCTGAACTCCACATGCTCACACACATGCACATGAGCAAACATACATATAATAAATATCTAAAAATGAAAATGTTAGACAAAGCAATTTTGGAAAGCAGAGAGAAGAGATTTATTCAACATGGCTACACTAGGAAGAACAGATGAAGGAGTCAGGTAATGCAGCATCCATTTTTAGCATAGGAATGTGAGCCTTAGGCTTAAACACAGGAAGAACTGAGGCAGAGGATGAGAGATGTACATGATTAATTGGTCCAAGGAGGGTGTAGTCTGGGGGATCATTGCATCAGCTCTGGAGGGAGGGAGGGAGGGAGAGAAAGAAGGAGGGAGGGAGGAGGGAAAGAGGGAGGGAGGGAAAGAAGGAAGAAAGGAAGAAATAATAGAAATATAACTACAGCTTTAGAGGAAAAGTCATTGTGAATCTCCCACTCAGCTTTTTTTCTTTCTTTTAAAACAGTTTTTTTTTTTTTAAATTTTATATGTATGAGTTGTATGTGTTGGATCCCCTGGAACTAAAGTAACAGACAGCTTCTGAGTGAGTGTTGGGAATAGAACATGGGTCCTCTGCAAGAGCAGACAGTGTTCTTAATAGCTGAGCTGGCTCTTTGGCCCTGCTTTCTTGGTTTCTGAATTGTTATTTGTGATTCTACTTCCCACATATATTAGAGTTAACCGGTGTTAAAGTTGATATTTGATGGATATAGCACTTAAGTTGAGAAGGACAGAAATTTTAACAATGTGGCATCTCCCATCCTGTGTGACAGCTAGCTGTTCAGTTTACTTAGCTCCTCTCTGATTTATTTTATCAGAATTTTATGGTTTTTAAGATGTAAGCCTAAAATATATTTTGTTACTAAACGTATTATATATTTCATATGATGGTATGGTAAATGACATTATTTTAAGATTTTGTTTCCCAAGCGTCTGTTCCTGGTGGATAGAATATTATTTATTTTTTACTTTATGTGTATAAGTGTTTTGTATGCATCATTGTCTTGCTTATACCTATGGAGGACATACAGGACATAGCCCAACTGCTCAGTCATTGCTTTACTCTTTCACAAATGCTGTCTGTGCGCACACACACACACACACCAGCACAGTGCAGCCCTGCCTTAAGGCCCTCTTACAAGAACAAGTCTCTTATGGTGCTGAGGAGAAAATACAGAAATTCCAATGAGATGGCCCAAGATACCAACATACAATGGTAGATGTCCTTCTATACATATGTTTCTCTCTTGGTTGATGAATAAACCACTGATTGGGCAATAGCCAGGCAAGGGGTATAGGCACAGCTGTAGGAGGAAGGAGGAAGGAGACAGAGGGAAGCATTTAGAGAGACTTGGAAGATTGGAGGTACCTGGCAATCCCTGGTAAAGTAAGGCTATATAGAAATACATAGTAGTTATTGGATAGTAATTAAGACAGCGCTAGCCAATAAAAAGTCTTAGCCATCAGCCACACATTATAATTTATATAGTGTCTCTGTGTTTATTTTGGGTTGGAGTGGGGAGCAATCATACTGAACAGAAACCTCCATCTTTAATCATACATATACTATGTGCCAAAGGAGATGAGAATCTCAATTAGTAACAATGTCGTTAAGGGATTTCAGCTTCCTCTCTCTGAAATCTACATGTTATAGGAAAATGATGCTGGCAACTTAAATTCCTGAGTATCTGGTCACATATAATTCACATTAGTGAACACATTATTTGTGTGTAGTGCACAGACACTCTGCAGATATGTATACCCCCCCCCTTGAGAATAGCAAGATAGCAGGAAAGAAAATTCTTTCAAAAAATAGGAAAAATAACATCAAAAATAAGTAATGAATGGATAAGACAAATACAGAGTGGCAAGACAACCCCTTTGTGTTCATCAGGGCAGCCCTGTGCTGCACTCACTAAAATCTGGGGTGGCTTGCCTACTGTCTTTCCACTCTCTTAAGCAGCCACAAATTCCTGAATATTATCTATAACCATATCTCTTCTCCTTTCTCTCTCCTTTTACCCTATGTCTCATTCAAGCCATCTGGTTCTTTTGAGGCATTAAATCAAAATTCAGCTGAAGTATTTACACAGAAATATCTCTGATCTGAAGTCCCACATCTCCTTCTCACAAGAACCACCTGTGATGTTCAGAAATAGTGGGCAACCCTGATTTTTAACAGACATGGAAGGAAATGAAGCCCTGACTCAGGAAGAAGGCAACAACCCTTGTGTCATTTCTGATTCTACATTGCCCTCTAGTGGTCCAGTGAAGTATCATCCCTAAGACCCTTGAAGCTTTGATGGCTAGTGTTACTCAAAGATGGCAACTTCCATGTGCAACATCTTTAGGGAAAGATCTCAGAGCTGCCCGAAGATAATTGCTGCTAGGCCTGGTGATGCAGACCTGTTATGCCATCTACATGACTGACTGAGGTGGGGAGATCCCAACTTCAAGACTAGACTGGGCACACTACCCTGGCCTCCAAATAAAAGGCAAAAAGGAGAGAAGGAAGTGAGCTTGTGACAGAACACATTCCTAGTACATTGAAAGTTGCCAGGGTTAATCTAACAGATCACTGCTTATTTGACAACTAAGCAGGACGTTTGCATTGACCCTGGGGTAGATTTATGCTCAGCAATTATCATGTGCTTCCTTTATATGTGTGGCTCCCAGTGAAAACAAAGACCATGGTTTTAGCCCATTTTAAGGATCGTATGTTCTCCCATGTTTTCCTCTAAGTAGTTTGAGGTGTCTGTCATAGAATCTTATGGGACTCTATTCCAGTTCAGAAAGCTAGGACATCCACAGTTCTGTCCTCTCCTGATCTAACCTGATATTTCGTACATTTTATGGTTCGGTCTCCTCCTGGCCTAGACTGCAGTTTCCTGCACTGATGATTCTCTTCTCCCTTTGTCCAATCTGCAGATCCCTGTGTCTCATAGCTTGTCCCATCCTTGTCTAACCTGCAGTATCCTGCCTCTCATGGTACTGTCTTCTCCTAATCTAGCATGAAGGTTCCTGTGTCTGTACATTTTCTTCTATATTGCTTTTGGATATGTTCTTCTATACTCCTTGTTATAGTGTAGATTGCATTTCCATATTAAAGCACAGGGGATGTAGGAGAATCTAAAAGTATCCCTGCCTCTCATAAAGCATGTCCCTTATAAACTGCTACAAGTAGCTGTGCTGAGGCCTCTTTCCTGAACAGAGGTAGACTAAAGTAGCTCCAGGACTTCTGAACCTGAAGGATGTGGGGGGGAGGGGGCTAGCTGTCTTCATTCCAACTAGGTGTTAGGACAGAAGCAACAGAGGCTATCTTTAGTTTTTGCTTCTACTCCATTCTCTCTCTAACTTGCCAATATTATGAGCCAGCAAGAAAGGATGCACAGGAAATCTGAGGCCTGCAGCCAGCATCTACTTCTCTGAAACTGAGCTTCTCAGAAATGGGGATGCAAGTATGAACTGAGTGCATCCCCTTGCCGCCTATAATGAGACCCCTTGGAAACACCTCTGGTGTCTCAGGAATGACTACCAAAGCCAAAGAGATTCAATTTATGTGAGCCTATCACAGAAAACCAAACCAAGTTCACTCAGTAGGGTCAACTCAAAGAAAGACTACAGGTAATTTTAAAAATTGACTCAAAAAAAAAAAAAAAAAACCCTGGTATTGTGGTTCACACTTTTAATGCTAGAAGTTGGGAGGTAGAGGGAGGTGGATCTCTTTGAGTTCAAGTCTATTCTGGTCTATACTTAGTGAGTTCCAGGACAATCTGAACTATATAATGAGACACAGTCTAGGAAAAAAAATCTCCTGAAGCTCTTTTATAGACAACATGAGTTCAGGAAAGCCTGAACAGTGACTTACACAGGTTTAAAGTCTATGGAATTGCAATTGAAAAATGGACCTTAGCTTTGCATGATATGTGTAAAAGCCTCTACTGTTGATGACTCCAAATACTAAATGTGGTACATTTTCATCTATATTGCTTTTGGATATGTTCTTCTATACTCCTTGTTATATTGTAGATTGCATTTCCATATTAAAGGACATTCCTAGTACATCGCTCCTGAATAAAGTGATGCATGTTACCCAGCATGTGAGTTCTATTCCAAGTGTGTCTACTATTCAATGCAGGAATGGTTTGCCCAGTAGACTGCCCAGTATTGAGCTGCAGGAGAGCTCAATCTCAATAGTACATCTGTTGCTCAAGTGGTAAACCTGGATTCCATCCACAACATTGTGGGGCACAACAAAATAAAGTGAGGGAAATAAGGTCTGATGTCAGAGTCTTCCTCCAATGGCTTCTGGTGACATTGCTAAAGTAAAAGAATGGAGAGAGCACAATGAGTGATTGGGTAGGGGAGCTAGGCACAAAGACTGATAACCAGAGCTTAATATCCTAAACTCAATGAGACATGGAAAGAAGCAACTATTACAAGTTCTCTTCTGACCTCCAAATACATGACATGGTGACAGCACATGCATACACAGAATCACAATAATTAAACCAACCAACCTGACAGGTGCTCCTGCCACTGTATCCATGTTCTCCTCAATCAAAACACTCCAGCTCTGTTCACCAGTCCTCTCTGTTCTGAGGCCAGAATTTGAATCAAGTGCAAAATCACAGCCAAAAAGTTCATAATCTGTGTCTTTTATTTTTGAGGGCATGGATGAAGCTGGGTATCATCTGTTAAGCAGAGCTGTCGTGCAGAGTATTCAAAGTCATCGTTTGAGCAAGCACAGGAGAATCCATACTCCAAGATCTGAAAAAAAAAAAAAAAAACCAGAATCCAAAGTGTCTTGAAAAACTTACAGGCCAGGCATTGGTGATCACAACTTAATCCCATCACTGAGAAGGCAGAAGCAGGAGGATCTCTATGCGTTTTAGACCAGCCTGATCAACAAGAGCTAGTTCCAGGGCAGCCTCTGAAACCGCAGAAAAATCCTGTCTCAAAAAAAAAAAAAAAAAAAAAAAAAAAAAAAAAAAAAAAAAAGAAAGAAAGAAAAGAAAAGAAAAGTAAACACCCAGAAAAACCTTCACATCAGATCAATTCCAGTTAAGTTTTCAGATTAGGATTGTTCAATCAAAACACCCATGTCCAAACGTTTTGGATAAGATGAGAAATACTCGCACTCTGCAGTTCTCATGCTGTTACACACAGAGCTTTCTAGTGGGAAAGAAAAAATGACCTACCTCTCACACATCCATGTATCCATTGAAAAGAACCAGAACTGGACATGGTACTGATCTCTTATAATCCTGTGACTGCACAGACTGTGGAACATGTACGCATGTGTGTATACACCTTTCATACAATAAATGAAATAAAAGAGTAATAAAACTTAGTAGATTACAACTCTCATGACCCCTTTGGTTCTAATTACATACTTGCAGATGATTCCTTTCTAAAAAGTAATTTTGGAAGTGGTGACAGGAAATTGATGATTAATGTCATTCTGTAAATATGTTCCCCTTATTGCTTAATGAATAAAACAATGCTGACCAATAGGAAAGCAACAAAGGCAGGACTAGGAGACAAGGAGTTTTCAGGCAGAGGTAGTAGGAGTTTCAACATGTAGGATCAAACAGGGTAGAACTCCAGGTCCTCTCTCCGGTAGGATAAGACCACGAGGAAATACTTAGATTGATAGAAATGTGTTAATACTTAAAACAGAGCTAGCCAATAAGAAAGGCTAATAACAGACCAACACCTTTCTATATAATACAAACTCTTTGTGTCTTATTTGGGGCTGGCACGGCTGTGGGACCAGGCTGGTGGTAGAAAGCTCTCTTAAGAGGAAACTCCAGTAGAAAAGACAGTAATTCCCACTGTCACCAGAAGTGATTAGAAAAATGAACTCCTACACTTAATGGAACACATGAATTGAATCTGCAATCTGAAAATAGGCTCAGCCTTTGAGCACTCGTTTCCTATCTGGTGGTACTATTTGGGAGGCTATGGTACCTGCAGGAAGTCAAGCCTTCTTGGCAGTGTTAATAATTTCGAGTGGCCTTGAATGTTACAGCCCAGACATTGTTCTGGCTAGATGGTTTTTCCTGGTCAGCCATGAAATGAACTGCCACAGCCACACACTTCCACTGCCATGAGCTGAGGCACTCCACCATGCCCACTGTGATGAGTTACGTCAGAATACTGACCTTGAGTCAAAGTAGACATTTCTGCCCTTTGCTGTAGATATGATGTCATGGCAGCAAGATGCTTCTGTGGGTGCACTGGCTAATTTTCTGTCACCTTGACATTTGTTAAGTTACATAAGAGCAGGGGAAAGTGAGGTGTCAAAAAAATGCCTCCAGAATGTCAGGTTGAAGGGAAATATGCAGGACATTTTCTTAAGTGTTTACTGATAAGGTTGGGCCCGTCCCATTGTGGCTGATGCCACTCCTGGGCTTTTTGATCTAGGTTCTGGAAGAAAACAGAAAGAACAAGAAATGAGGGGTAAATCAGTAGGCATGTCTCCTCCATGGCCTCTGCATCACCTCCAGCTTCAAGAGTTCTTCCCAGTTGGAGTTCCTGCCTTGGCTTCCCTCAGTGGACAGTGACACTGCATATATGAGAAATAAATCCTTGCCTGTACAAGTTGCTTTGGGTCATAGTGTTTCTTCACACCAATACAAACACTAAATAAGACACTGGGTAAATACGATTGCTGCCAACACGGATGACAGGGTTTCGGTTCCAGGAACACACACAGTGAATGAACAAAACCGATTCCTATCCCTATCGTTAGACCTTCACCCATGTGCAGCACTACACACATGCCAACACACAGAGACACATGACAACTGTAAAAGTAATTGGGTATAGGGATGGTCAGCAGTGAAGAGTACATGCTGTTCTTCAAGAGCACCAGTCTGGATTCAAATACTTGCACCCACATGGCAGCTCAAAATTGCCTGTCACTGCAGTTCCAGAGTACCAACATCCTCATACAGATATACATGCAGGAGAAACACCAGTGCATGAAAATAAAAATTAAAAAATCAGAAGGAAAAAGTAAGCCCAGTAGAGAGCTGATTTTCAAATAGCCATGTGTTTAATAACTGAAGATTATTTTTGAGGTCCTATATGAAAATGCTATTTAGTCTTTGAAACCACAGCTTGAGACTTCAAGACAGCGAGCATAACTAATCTGCAGAAATGTAGCAAGGTGTTACCTACAGAGACATACTGGTGGGACCTCCTGAATCTGACAACCTTCTATAAGGCAAAGGACACACTCAGTAAGACAAAATAACACCTACAGAAGGGAAAGGATCTTAAACAGCATCACACCTGACAGAAGACTGATATCCAAAGTACATAAAGAACTCAAGAAGCTAGACATCAAATTACAAAATAATCATGGTACAAATGGTGTAGATTGTGAACAGAGAATTTTGTACAGAAGAACCATGAGTGGCCAAGGTACACTTAAAGAAGTGTCAACATCCTTAGCTATCAGGAAATTATAAATCAAAATGGCTCTGAGTTACCATCTTATACCTGTCAGAATGGACAAGATAAAAAGAAAAATATTTATGACAGCCTATGTTGGAGGGGGATGTTGAGTAAGGAGAACACTACTGCACTGCTGGTGGGAGGGCAAATTTGTACAGCTACTTTGGAAATCAGTATGGACATTTTCTCACAAATTGGGAATCAATCAACCTGAAGACACAGTGATACAACTAGTGGGCATATACTCAAAGGATGCTCAATCAGACCAAAATACACTTGCTCAAATATGTTCATACCATAATTATTTGTAATAGCCAGAATATGAAACAATATAGATGCCTCTTGACACATGGAGCTCTCTGGAAAGAGAAAAATATATGAGACTTCCTGGGTAAACTAAGGGTAGAGGAGTACAAGGAAAGAGACAGGAAAGGGATCAGGATGGTCCCATTAGGGTTGGGATGCAGGTTGAAAGAGATATCTTGATAGGGAGGCTATTATGGGTTTGGGAGAAAGCTGGTGCCACAGACAGTTCCTGTAATCCACAAGTTTGACCCAAGCTAAGACTCCTAACTATAGTGGAGAGGGTGCCTGAACTGGCCTTCACCTATACTCAGATTCATGACTACTCAAATTGTCATCGTAAAGCCTTCCTCTGGAACCTAATAGAAGCAGATATGGAGAACCATAGCCAAGCACTGGGTGTCTGGTTCCAAGAGAGGGATAGGGAATATATGAGCAAGGGGGATCAAAGTTTGTGGGAGCTCATGGAATCTGGAGGAACTGCTAGGGAGCCAGATTGGGACCATCCTATTCCCTCTGCATCTGGGTTGATCTTTTGTGGGGCCCCCTAGCAGCAAGACTGGACCTGTCCCCGGTGCATTAGCTGGCTCTTTAGAACCTATTCCCTATAGTGGGATGCCTTGTTTAGCCTTGAGGAAGTGAGAAGGAGCTTGTTCCTGCCTCAGTTTGATGTGTCATGCTTTCTTGATTCCCATGGAAAGCCTTACCACATCTGAATGTAGATGAATAATATATGAATAGGGTGGGGGAAGGGAAAAGATGAGAAGGAAGAGAAACTGTGGTTAGTATGTACAATACACTTTTAAATGATGAATGAAGTATACTATTACTGACTGTACTGAGTACCTGTGTGAGTGCTGGTATATATGTGCCCCAGCACGTTTGCGGAAGTCAAAGGACAACTCTCTGGATCCATCTTTTTCTGTCTTGGTGAAATTTAGAGATATTAAGGGGGTCAGATTTAAATAGCAAGCACCTTTACCTGCTGAGCCATCTCACCAATCCTACTTCAAGTCATCATTGTAGTATGGTGGAGGTGAATGGAGTCACTACAGTTTCACAGAAACTGAAATTCTCACAGAGATTTCACAGATTTATGCGAAGAAAATTACATGCAGATCCATGATGCAAACTTCACTGCTCATTGCTATGAAGATGAAAAATATTATGGTGTCAGTTTTATGAATGGATATTTTTAAGGAAGCAACAAACATTTCCTGACCCACTTATAATATCTTTCAATGTATTCGTATATTCTTTTCTGTGTATAATTGGTGTTATTTGCCTTTCTGTAACTGTTCTAAATATTGTGCCTATCTAATTTGTTAGGGGACCTTATCCTATATTTAATATTCTTTAAAATACAGATTCTCGGGGCTGAGGAGATGGCTCAAAGGTTAAGAGCACTTACTGCTTTTTTTTTTTTTTTTTTTTTTTTTTAACAGCACCCAGTGCCCATATTTGGTGGATCAAAACTACATTTACTCAAAATCCAGTGGAATGGTCTTCTGGCCTCTATGCTTTCGAGTACAAACAGTGCATGCATGCACTTGCACGTACACACACACACACACACACACACACACACACACACACACACACACAATGATTAAAATCATTTTAAAAAACAAAGATTACAAGTACTCATCTTTGTGGTACTTCTCCTAAGAGATGCCTAGAAATCCGAAATTTTCACACCTTTCATTTACTTTTCCAGACAGGCTCTCAGTGGGTATGCTAGGATAGCTTCAAAGTCTTTGTCCACTTGTCCAACCTAAGTGCCAGGATTATAGGTATGCACTCTTCATCTCCAATATGATATATTTAATCTACCAAACAAATCAGCATGTACTTCCTTTGCTCAGTCCATCCATGTCAAATACCATTCTAAGTACTTTGGTAGTATAAATAATAATCACAAAAATTCTAATAGTTATCTGTCTTCATTCACTGTTTTCTGAAGATGATAAAGTGGGGGGCACCTCCTTCCTTCCTACAGAGCAAATATTTTAGTAAGTAATGTCTCTCTGGGGAACCTGCTACCCTACTGTAATCTGAGAATCACAGGATACACTGACTGTTACCCAAAGCTGTGCTATGTATTTGAAAAGTGTTCATTAAAGGATTCCTAATTACTGGGCTGGAGAGATGGCTCAGCAGCTCAGAGAACCTGCTATTCTTATTGAGAATCAGGATTCAATAACACATTGAACACATAATGGCTTACAACTATCTACCTAAGTCCAGTTCCAAAGAATCTGGTGTCCCTTTCTGACCTCTTCAGAAACCAGCTATACATACATACACAATGCACATACCTACATGCACTCAAAACACTATAAGTCCAGGCATGGTAGCACAGACTTATATTCCCAGGACTAGGTAGAAAGGCAGGATGATCTCTGTGAGGTGCAACTATGCCCAGTCTACAAGTGAGTTCCAGGAGAACGGAGAAACTTGGACTCAGAAAACAGAAAGAAAAACCACCAATAAAGTAAAAGTAATTCTTTTAAAAAGAGAAATACTAATAACCTGAAAGAGCCGGACGTTTGCCTGTGTGGCTGAAACCACAGATGTCATGCTACTCTTGATTCAACAACCCATGAAATGACTCCCATGCAGTCTGTTGTCTACCCAACACCCGACACCCCACAGTTCTGAAATATAACTCAGGGACTGGATGTATATGTGTTCATTCACTGATATACACCCATAGGCTACTATTGTCTAATTCACTTTTTAAAGGAAACCAAATGTTTACATATAATAATCTAATGTATGACATAGTAGCATCATATACTTGAAAGAATCACTGAAATTTTAAATGTCTCATTACAAAAACAATTATATGACTTTAATGGATTACTTAGCCTGATTTTTACCATTTCATAACATATAAATTTCAACGTGTCATTATAAATGCCATAAATATGTACAATTTTTGTCAAGCAATCTTTTAAAAAGTTTTAATCCCAGCACTCATGAGATAGAGGCAGGTGGATCTTTGTGTGGTTGTACCCAATTGATGTACAAAGCCAGTCCCCTGGTAGACAGGCTTACATAGATAGGGAGATTCTGTCTCAAAAAAAAGAGGTAGGGTGTACAATATTGAGTTCACATATTATGGGCACTTTCTCAAACACAATTTGTAGACGGTTAACTAGTAGCAGGCATTTGTAATCAAAATACATTTAGTGTCCATGCTGATGTTATCAGTCTGGCCTCAAAGTGGAAATCCTATGTGCCTTACTGCTTAAGATCAAAATGGCCACCTTGATCACCCAAAGATCTACAAAGCCTATGTTTCTTAAACAAGGATGTGAAGTTCCTCTGAGAATTCCTTTTCGCTTAAAATGTTTCATAGTGATCACTATTTAGTAATCTACTGCTTTCCCTCGCCCACTGTCCAAGTTAAAACAGAAATTAAGGGCAGTGTCTTGACAGATCCCAGGCTACCTGAGCAGGATGGGCTGGGCCCTTGGGTCGCAGTTCTACAGCCATGAAACTCACTTTTTATCTTTGTCACACTGCCAGTGTCAAAGATGCTTTCTGATTTGGATGCAGTGACAGAGGTCTGTAAATTCTAATGTGCCAGTAGCTGACACAGGAATATTACACTTTTGAGCTCAGCCTAGGCTACATAGTAAGTGTCTGGGCTAAACAAGGAGATTTTGTCTTCAGAGGGGACAGTAAT
>NW_026125736.1:0-93187 GCF_943737965.1 Phodopus roborovskii
TCTTCATCTCTTCTTCCTAGTGTAGCCATGTTGAATAAATCTCTTCTCTCTGCTTCCCAAATTTCCTTAATCTACCATTTTTCATTTTAGATATTAATTATATAAATGTTTGCACATGTGCATGTGTGTGTGTAGCATGTGGAGAACAGCCGATAACTTGCAGGAGTCCATTTTCTCCTCCAGCACAGGTTCCAAGGATCATTCTCAGGTCTTCAGAGGGTTGGTGGCAAATACTTTGACTTGCTGTGACATTCACCTCTCCATAGGCTCATACCTTACAATACTTGTTCCCCAGTTGGCCACAGTTTTGGGGAAGTTAGGAACTAATAGGGGCAAGGCTATATAGAGAAAGTATATCATGTGGGTGCTCTGAGAATTTACAAACTTGTCCCATTCCAGCTGGCTAGGTGAGGGTATTGTGTGGTCTCTCAGCCTCATGCTCCAGCCACTGGCTACCATTCAGCCTCTGTCATTATGGTGCTCTCTTTCTGGAACTGTGAGCAAAAATAAGTTTTCATCTTCTCCTTGCTTTTAGTCATGGTCAGAGCAAGATAATTTGGTTCCTGGCCTACTGGGTTCCAACCCTTTGTAGTGACAGAGTCCTCCTAAGTCATCCAGTCTGCAGATCTCAACATGTCACAGTCCTTACAAGCTGCTTAGCCATCTCTCCTCAGTGGGCTGTTTAGAGAGACAAGTAATGATGAAGAGTAGAGAAAGGAGATGTGTTCTGTGTGACACACTGTGCAGAGAAACAGAGGTCCATTCACACTCAATTGCACAGTCCAGGAGTCCTGAAGTGAGGTTGATATTTAAAAGGAGGGCAAGAGGCAAGGATACCTAAGCAGTCCTGACCAAGAGTCCCACCCATCATTGACTCCTCATTAGCTCATTTTTGATCCTCTTATAAAGTGGTCTTATATGTTTTTGGAAATGTGTAAAATGTCTTTTCAGGAGGCAGTTTCTCTTCTGGTTGGTCGAGGCTTTGCCCTTTCCTTTCTCCAAGATAAGACTGTGAGGAGATTCCAATTGCTTCAAGTATTTTATTTCAATACTCACTAGCCAAATGGAGTGACAAACATGGCTGTCTTTGGATGTTCTTGGCTCCTGCCAGGATGTTGAAAAACAAAAATGTGGCTTCTTCAGAGGGCATCAGTTTACACAACTTGGAGAGCATTTTTGGTTTTGATCATCAAAGAATTGTGTGTGTGTGTGTGATAGTGTGTAATGGTTTAGTACGCTAGAATTTCAAATATATAGCACAGTTTGTGTTGAGCTAGTAGTGTGGGTGCCATAGATACATTAGAAATGTTCATTCTGGACATGTTCCTATGGATAAGAGAGGGGGAAAACACAATAAAAGAACACAGAGTTTTTCCTTGTTTGAAAGTCTCTCCTCACATGCTGTAAACATAAAGTTCCTCTTGTTCCCTCCTAGGGATATTTCTTAACAACCTTGAGTCAGCAGGGGTCAGCACTTCCTTCTTTCTCTTTTGTTTTTTGAGACAGAGTTTCTCTTTTCTGTAACTCTCTCTGTAGACCAGGGCTGACCTTGAACTCACTGAGACCTACTTGCTTCTATCTAGTGAGTGTTGGTCAGCATTTCCTTCTTTTCCATAGCTACTGGGCAGAATTTCTGTAACCGGAGTCTCCTTCCCACAAACCATAACAAACAGAACTATAAATAAATAAGATAAACAAATCAGCGAAGTCAAAGGCAAACATACAAAAAACCTCCCCACACAATACATTCCTTCCAAACAATGATCCACTTCCAATCTTCCACACCAAAAGTAATCAAGGAAACCCAACAAAAGGAAACACAGAGTGGGCAGAGATATTTTCACATGAAATCAAGGGCAAAATAGCTTGCCAAATCTTTCAAAGCATGGCTCATACTTGTGATCCGAGTAATAAGGAGACAGATAAGAGGGTCAGGAGCTTGAGGCTACTCTACTTGACTTGTGTCAAGAAAACCAAACTAATGAATCAAAGAAACCAAAACTTCTTTCCAAAGAAAGCATCAAAGGAAGTAAGGTTGCATGGGGCAAGAGAGATGTTGAGTGGTAAAGAGCTGTGGTCACTGTTCCAGAGCACCTAGGTTAGATTCCCACCACCCACATGGTCGTTAACAACCACCTGTAATCCAGTTCCAGGGGCTCTAATGCCTGCTTTGGCCTATTCAGGCACTAAGCTTGCATATGGTTTGTGTGTGTGTGTGTGTGTGTGTGTGTGTGTGTGTGTGTGTGTGTGTATACTGGCAGAACAAAAAGAAAACCTGAGGATAACACTCACATATACATTTTAATTACCAAAAAGTAGAAAAATGGGTGAAGTTACTGAGTTTTGTTACTGGGGAAGTTGAGTATCCTGGTTGGTTAGATTGTCAACACAATGTAGTTATTTGGGAAAAGGAACTTGAATTGAGAAAATACCTTCATCTGGTCTCTAGGAAAGTTTGCTGGGCATTTTCTTGGTTAATGATTGATGGGGGCCGGCCCAGCCCACAATGATTGTGGTCATCCCTAGGATGGTGGTCCTGGGTTCTATAAAAAACGAGGCTGAGAAAGCAATCATGAGTGAACCAGTAAGCAGCACCCCTCCACAGCTTCTTCTTCAGCTTCTGTCTCCATGTTCCTGCTAGACTCTATGCCCTGACTTTCCTTAGTAGTATAAGCAGAGAAATTAACCCTTTCTTTCCCAGATTGAGTTTTCTCATGGTCTTTTATCACAGCAATAGAAATCCTAACAAAGACACTGTGACTTCCACATTGGAGTCTTTAGACTTGTTAGTAAAGAATTTAGAAATAGACTCAGAAGGGAGCTTGAGGACATTTTAAATGTAGTTTGAAATGAAAACAACAGGGCAGGCAAGCTGTAAATCTTGGCAACTGCCTGGTGAAGGGAAATAGAGGAGGAAGAAAGAGAGCCATACTGTTTGTAAGCAGTGACATGGGAAATAAACAGCTACATGGGAATTGGTGGAAGGGAGAGGGATTTTAAGAAACAGAGTGAGAAAGCCCAATGTATACAGGAAAGCATACTGTCTTAGTTAGAGTTTCTATTGCTGTGAAGAGAAACCATGACCACAGCAATTCTTAACAAGGTGGTAACATACACTTTCAGAGGTTCATTCCAATATCACAATGACAAGGGGCATTGTGGGAAGTGTGGTGGCATGAAAGGAGACGTGGATCTGGGTATATCTTGGCTTTCAGGAAACAGGAAATTGACTGAGATGCACTGGGCAGTATCTTGAGCTTAGGAAGCATCAGAGCACAGCCCATAGTGACACACTTCCTCTAACAAGTCATACCCACTCCAACAAAGTCACATCTCCTAAGAGTGCTGCTCCATATGACCTTCAGACTACCTCCCATGCCAAGACAGTGGCCAGCACCAGAAAGAAAAGGAGATGAAAAAAAGGAAGAAACAGGTATGTTTTTTTTCTGAGTGCCTGCACTGAGAAAGAGTCCTGGGAAAGACAAGTCATTGCCTCACAGGGGAGGTCAGTTATCCTCTTTGTCAGTGCTGGGAGCTGAAGCCAGTTCTATGGAAGAGCAGCCAGTGCTCTTAACAAGTGTGTCACCTATTGTGGTTTAATAAGAATCAGGATAAACAAATAGGCCCGAACAGATGTTTATTCAGGGAGAAATAACTTACAAGCTAGACAGATGAACACCAGCAGGTTCCACTGGATGCTGTCCTCTCCAAGCAAGAGAACTCTCCCAGATTCCTCCCCAGACCTAGTTCCCCAGGTCACTTCCACCCCTGTCTCCACCCCCCAATGGGCATGGTCAGTGCCACAGATGCTGACAAGGTGAATAGCTCACTACAGCCCACTCCCACCCCCCAAAAATAAATCTTATAGAAAGGGACAGTAGAAACCTTCCTTCTTTGGTATGATAACTCTGCTGAATTCCCTAAATCCTTTTCTATAACCTTGACTGTCTAATGGGAGAGTGGCCACAAAGGAAACTTCTCCTTGCCTCAGCTTACCTAGCCCTCATCCTTTGTCCCAGCCCATTTTAAACATCATCCGGAGAGCACTGTTTCTTGGCGGAGTGCCTTGGGTGAGGGTTTGGGTAGTATGGACAAATCCCATCTCTTCTAAGAGTTCCCTTCCTGTAAATTAGTGGGGAGGCCAGTCAGGATATAGAGCTGGAAGTAACCTGAATGGTCTTCTGCAACTCTCTAGTTAAACCAAACTGTTTTCTTAGACTATTATTATTTTGATGATGAAAACTGTGTGGCTGCTGAGCCAATTCTACCTGAGATAAAGCGACCATTTTTGTCAGTAAGGTTTGAATGAACCCTTATATGATCCACAAAGCACGGTGCCTTTCTTTGATGAATGACACTTTGAATTTGCTTAAACAGTAATTTAACCTGATTATTATTAGTTCCAATGTATAGAACCATCTCTATAACTTGAAAAGCTCTGAAAACATAATGACTATCACTATATGAATTAAATGAATCATTCATTCGAAGCTAAAAAAACTATTGCAACAGTTCGTAATTCAACTATCTGAGCTGAAGCTGAATCTGTCCATACTACATATTTTTTTCCCATCAATGAATAACTTAAGCTGCTTTTCCATCAGAAGAACCACCAGTACATACTAACATAGCACTTTGAACAGGATTACCCATTACAATTGTAGGGAATACAAAAGGATGCATTAATGCATATTGCAGCAGTCTATGAGCTGGAAACTGATTATCAATTTTTCTCAAAAACTGAGTAAAAGCAATTGTGCATGAATCACTGTTTTGACATAACCAATCAACTTGCTTTTTGGTATAGAGAACATGGATTACATTTGGTTCCTTGCCAAAATATCTCCTAGACTCCATATGGCATTTTTGTAACACATAAGCTACTGCTTCACAATAAGGATTTAACACTTTGGCTGGGGAAACAGGTAAATGCAACCATAACAATGATCCCTCTTGCCATAAGACAGAAGTCAGACTATGCTGTGTGGGAAACACATAAGTATCCCATGGTTTTGCATAGTCAATATAGCATATCTGTTGATGCTGGATTGAATTCTCTGATTGTAAGAGAACTTGTCTACTCTCTTCAGTTAGCTGTCTAGGTGAATTGGGATCACTATCTCCTTTCAGGATATGGCTTAAATGTTTCAAATCACCAATAGGTGCTTTTAAAAAAAAAGGACATAACCATTTCAAAATTTTCTAACAACTTCTGAAAATCATTCAATGATCATAAGCTATCTTTTCTAATTTCTCATTTTTTGAGGCCTAATTTCTTTAGGATGTAACATAAGTCCCAAATACTTTTGAAAACTTTCTACTATGACTTGTAAAGCTTTCATTAGCTGACATGGTCTCATTTGCATTTTCACTGACACCTTTCTAGGTTGGGGGCCAAACAGGCTACAATTCCCTGAGGCTTTTTTCTCAATAGCTGTCATGGTCTCATTTGCATTTTCACTGACACCTTTCTAGGTGGAGGGCCAAACATGGCCTGCAGTTTCCTGAGGCCTCCTTTCAATAGCTTATCTCAAATCTTATATTAACCTCCATTCTTTCAATTTCTTTTTTAACCACCAAAATTTAGGAAAATTTTTGTATTCTCTCCTCTTCTAAACTCTTTTGAGCCATCCATACAGATTTCTCTGGCTCTCAGCCCACTCTGGCTTTGACCATTCCCTATTGTTTCATTCTGCAAGACTGAAAGTCATTGGAGATGCAGATCTCCAACCCTTATCTCTCTCTCTTGCAATTCAAGTAGTACCTATTGTTGGGATTCACACATTCACAACTTCACAACCACACTTCAGACACTCACATGTGTGGCCACACCTTACATTTTTCAGCTCTCCTTTTCTTTAGACCAAGATTAGTTTGTTGAAGTAGAACATCTTGCAATGCAGCTGTTGTAACTAAACCTTGAATTATGAACATCCAAAATCTGAACAAATCCCAATATATGTCACTTTTTTCCCCACTTTTTTTCTTTTTCTCTTTTATTTTTTTTTAAATGTTTTTTTTGAGTCCTTAAAAGACTTTCTGACAGGCTGAATTAGTTATTCCATACTCTTGACTTGGTGTTGGACATGGCAGCAGCTCCTAAAGCAGCAGACATCTAGGTCTCCTCCTGCCTTTGCTCTTTAGGCCTTTGCTGGCCTGCTGCAGCTCATCTGTGACTGCAGCTATTTGAAAAGCAAGAAATCACCATTGTAGCAACTCTGAGTTCCTGCTGACCTAGTGCTTAAGCCTGGTGCACCTTAGCTCCCCCAAGAGCTGGTACAGCTCTGAAAGAGCTATGGTGGCAGCTTTGGGAGGATGCCTCTCATTGGGCCTGACTCCAGGATCCTTAGGAAAGTCCCTGTCTTTCCCTGAAGATAAGGTCTTACTCTGATCTGCACAGGCACTTAGTGGCTTCTATGATAGCATCTTATGCTAATCCTCCTCACTTTTACTAGCCTGTTGAATGGATTTTAAATAGCCTTCGAAAGTTTCTGTCTTTACTGCAGTTTCCTGTTCCTCTAGAATTTCCTTTAATTGAAATTCTAATTCAAACTTTCTCTTTTTTCTATTTTTCCATTTATTTTTTTTTCTATTTTCTTTTTTCTATTTATTTACTTATTACCCAAATAAGTCCCTGCAGGCACAAGGGATAACCCCTTACACTTACACAGCTTTTCAGTGAGGACCTCCAATTTCTGTAGAAACCCGAGAAACTGCGGAAGGTGTTGAGGTTAATAACACTGTAATCTCTTGATATTAAAGCATCACCCTGTGCACATGACAAGCAGTATCATGGCTCTGGACACAGCTACAAAAGGTCCCTTTAAGAGAGAAGCTCCACTTACTTCCTCTCTTTCCTGCTGTCCCTCTGAAGAGGCAGACAGGTCTCTGTGTGTTTCTCTTTCTCTCTCTCTGCTTTCTGCTTCTTTCTTGTCTCCCCTCTCTGCCTTCCCTACCCACAGTAAACTTCCCACTTATGTTGTGCCTACATGACTTTTACATCTCAACTGCTATGGGATCTCCTAAGGTCTCCCTCATGCCACATATTAACATGTCTCAGGTCCCCCAAGGATGGTCAATGCCCCCCCCTCAGGTGGGCAGGAAGCAGTCTTGAATACTCTATGCCCTTATTCCCCTAACCTGCCATGCCGGACTGCTCCCATTTCAATACATAAAGCAGTGGGGAATGTTAGCATCCAGGCACAGCTTGGCCCTGCCCCTTGGATACCAGGCACAGTGCATCTCCCTTCCACCCATGGGAAGCAGTATACTGGCTCTATGCATGCACAGGAGCTCCCTAAAAGAGACTGGCTCTGCCTATTCCCTCTCTCTTACCTGCTGTTCCTCTGAAGAAGCAGACAAGTCTTTGCTACCCCACCCTTTAACTCACATCTCTTCCTTCCCCTTCCTCACTCTCTTCCCTTTTCCCAATAAACTTCCTACATAAGTTCTGCCTTTTGTCCTATGTGTATCTCACACACAATGGGATCTGCTAAGGTTCCCCTCCCACTGCATATAACAACACATACATACAACTGAATGAAAAATTAAATAAAATGAGGACATGGCTATTAACGTATGGAGAAGCATTTTATTGTAGATATAATGGAGAAATCAGGCAGACAGAAGGTTTCAGGTTGGACACACTGGCAGACTAAACCAGACCACAATAGGAGAGAGGGAGAGAGAGAGCAAGTGAGGAACTTTCAACCAAGGCTTCCCAGGCCAATAGACCAAGAGACTGGCACAGCCAAAATGGTTGAGTTATATAAGGACCAAGCTGCAGGAAGGGAAGCAGAAGTCCAGCCCCTGGGAGGGTGAGGTTTAGGGTGGAGTGGGGTGAGAAGTGCTGGCTTTGTGACCTAATATTCTAGGCTTTTGTGATGATAAGGGGGTGATGTAATCTCTTTTATAACTACTTCCTGCTGAAATTGGGGCATTGATGTCAGGGCCCAGGAAGGCTGGAATAATGGTCAAAGGATGGGAAAACAATAGAGGGTAGGCTGTTTGGCTCCCTGTGTGGGTCCTGCAGGACTACCTGAGGCTAAGGAAGTGCATGTTTGTCTTGGAGCAGTCTGTGCAGAGCTTCAGGATAGTCAGAAATCCAGTGAGATGCACCTAGGGCTAGCACATTCGGAGCAGTTTGCTGTCTTCAGTTGGTTGGAAATCTGTTGGGACAGAAACACACTTATCTTGGGTGTACATCTCAAATGTCCAGGTCTGGTAGCTGAGGGCAGGAAGTCTCAAGATCAGGAGGAAATAAAAACAAACACTCTCCAAAAAAATCACACATAATATAACTTCTCCTACTCAAGTCACATTTTCCCAGTTTAAGAACTGGAGATGAGGCTTCTGGAAATTATTTCTTTCCAGTGATGAACTAAAGTCATAGAAGCAAATGGCATATCTTTACAAGACAAAACCCTGTCACAAAGGAAGGAGGGTGGCTTATGTGGGAGTGAAAGACAAAGAAGTAAAGTTAAAGTAACCCCTCACTTGAAATGAAGGACTAACCTGGAAACCAATATCTGTTCCTTGGAGTTTGCTAACTTCCCCTCAAAAGGCCCTGAGATAACAAGATACCAAGAATTCACACTGCCCCTCCTTTCTTGTGACTAGGGTCCTTAAGAAACAAAGAGATAACTGCACCTCTGGTTTGCCCAGACAAGATTAATTAGCATACCCTAAGACCCTAAGGTCTATTGACCCCAATAGGGAAACCATCTGGCCTCAAAGGGTCAAGTAATCAATGGACAGAGGGTCCCACACCCTCCCCTAAGCTTGTGGGTTTTGCCAAGGGGAGGGGGTTGAGGGAGGGGGGAGGATGCTTCTCTCTAGCCTGCATGCTGGAGAAGCCCATTTGCTCAAAGGTTTCCTATTCATTAAAGCCTCTTGGGTGTTGCAGGAACTGGACTGGATATTGAGTTCTTGGGGATACTGATCGAAACTAGGAGACTCCTCGTTCTGAGGGTCTTACAGGAGCACATAAGGATAACTTGTCCATAGCACTACATGGAAAAGAGTTGTCTTCTCTCTTGTTTCAATTCTGAGTATCTCATGTCTTACCCCCTGGGATTTCAGTTTCTGTAGCAGGGCTGAGGCCACATGCTTCCCTTCCTAGCTGTGTGTTAGTTCCCATTCTCATTAGCACAGCAGAAATAAGAGCCAATTGGCCTAAATCAGCTCTCTAAGGAGTGGAATCAAAAAATTCTGAAGTTATTTCAGAAAGAGGCTGAGCCTGGCTCAGGATGTTGAGGGTCGTTCATTAGTATTTTAGGAGAAGAGACTGATGGGATCATTCAAGGAAGGCATGGAGTTCTGGCTGCTTTGGACACCCATGGAAACAGAAAAACTGGTAAATGACCAGGAACTACAGATGCAAGCATAACTAACAGAATACAAGAGATCAAAGAGGGAAGCTCAGGAGCAGAAGATAAACTAGATGAAATAGATTCATCGACCAAAGAAAATCTTAAATGCAGCAAATCTTTATCACAAATCATCCTGGAAACGTGTGACACCATGAAATGGCCAAACATAAGAATCCTAGGCATAGAAGAAGGCAAAGAAGCCCAGGTCAAAGGTGCAGGAAACATATTCAACAAAATCATTGAAGAAAACTTTCCGAATCTGAAGAAGGACATGTCCATGAAAGCAAAAAAGCATCCTGAACACCAAATAGACTGGACCAAAAAAAAAAAACAGGTTCCCTCCCAACATAATAATTAAAACACCTAACATATAGAATAAAGAAAAAATGTTAAAGGCAGTGAATGAAAAGGCCAGGTAACATATAAAGGCAGACTTATCAAAATTACACCTGACTTCTCCATGGAAACTCTCAAGGCCAGAATGTCTTGGATAGATGTTCTACAAATACTAAGAGTCCACGGATGCCAGCCCAGACTACTATACCCAGCAAAACTCTCAGTCACTACAGACAGAGAAACAAGATGTTCAATGAAAAAGCCAGATTTTCACAATACATATCCACAAATCCAACACTACAGAAAGTTCTGGAAGGAAAACTCCAACCCAAGGTAGTTAACTACATTCACAAAGACATAGGCAACAGATAATCCCACTTTACCAGAACCCAAAAGAAAACACAGGGCAAATATATTTACAGTACCACTGACAACAACAAATCTAAAACAAACAAGAATTAACAACCAATGATCTTTACTTTCCCTCAACATTAGTGGTCTTAATTCGCCTATAAAAAGCACAGGTTAACAGAATGGATATGAAGACAGAATCCATCCTTCTGTTGCATACAAGAAACACATCTAAGCTTCAAAGACAGACATTACCTCAGGGTAAAGTGTTGGGAAAAGTTCTTCCAATCAAATGGACCCAAGAAGCAAGCAGGTGTAGCTATCCTAATATCTAACAAGTTACACTTCAAACCAAAATCAATCAAAAGAGATGAAGAATGTCATTTCACATTCATCGCAAGAGAAATCCATCAACACAAAGTCTCAGTTCTGAATATCTATGCCCCTAATACAAAGGCACCCAAATTATTAAAACAAAATGCTACTAAAACTCAAAGCTCACATAAAACCTCACACACTCATACTGGGAGACTTCAATACCCCACTCTCACCACTAGACAGGACCACCAGACAGACACTTAACAAACAAACAAAAGAACTATCAGAAGTGATGTCCCAATTGGGTTTAACAGACATCTATAGAACATTCCATCCAAACACAAAAGAATATACCCTTTTCTCAGCTCCACATGGAACCTTCTCTAAAATCAAAAACATATTAGACAACATAATAAACTTCAACAGAAAAAAAAAATATTGGGATAGCCCCCTGCATCTTATCAGACCACCATGCTTTAAAGGTGCAATTTAATAACAACACAAATTACAGAAACCCTACAAACTCGTGGAAACTGAACAATGCGCAATTGTCCCATTCCTGGTCAAAGAAGAAGTAAAGAAAGAAATTAAAGAATTCCTAGAATTCAACGAGAATGAAGACACAACATACTGGAACTTATGGGACACTTTGAAAGCAGTGCTATGAGGGAAGTTCATTGCACTAAGTGCCCATATGAAGAAAATGGAGGATAGTCACATTAGAGAATTAACAGCACAACTGAAAGCCCTAGAACAAAAAGGAGCAAACTTATCCTGGAGAATTAGATGCCAGGAAACAATCAATCTGAGGGTTGAAATCAATAAAGTAGAAACTAGGAAAACAATACAAAGAATCAATGTAACAAAGAGTTGGTTTTTCGAGAATATCAACAAGATAGACAAACCTTTATCCAAACTAACCAAAAAGCAGTATGGCAGTTCCTCAGGAAGATGGGAAGTAGTTTACCAGAGGACCCAGCAATCCTACTCTTAGGCATATACCCAAATATCCACATGCATACATCAAAGACTTGTGTTCAAGTATGTTCATAGCAGCATTATTTGTAATATTAAGAACCTGGAAGCAACCTAGATGCCCCTCAACTGAAGAATGGATAAGAAGTGGCACATCTACACAATGGAATACTACTCTGCAGAAAAACATAATGGAATCTTGAAATTCGCAGGCAAGTGGAAGGCACTTGAAGAAACTATCTTGAATGAGGTAACCCAGACACAAAAAGAGAATCATGGTATGTACTCACTCCTATATGGATTTTAGACCTAGATCAAAGGATCACAAGCCTATAATTCACATCACCAGAGGAACTGGAATACAAGGTGTATTCTAAGTGATTCATATAATAACCCTCACAGAATGGGGAAGGGACAAGTCCCTCAGAGCACATGGGAAGTGGGGGGTAGTGAATGCAGAGAGAAGTAGAAGAAAGAGAAGGGGAGGAGAGGAAAGCACGTGTGACTAGGAAGATTGAGTCAGGGTAAGAATAGAAGACAGAAGAGAGAGAGAGAGACACACACACACAGAGAGAGAACATAAAAGAGAGAGCCATTTTGGTTTGAAGAGAAAACTGAACCTAAAGAAAGGTCTAGAGACGTACACAACTGCCACCAACTAACAATTTGAGCAACCCTGGAAAGGCTACCATAAATGCCCTTCCTGGATAGTGAGATCACCAACTAACTTGTCCATGGAGCCCTCATCTAATACCTGTTGGAAACAGAAGGAAACACCCATACCTAAACACAAAGTCGACCTAGAATCCAGAAGCAGATGGAGAGGACAAGAAATGTTGTGGAAACACATAGAGACGGCTGACTTGAACAAAGAGGAGCTAATGGGACCCCAGACTGATAACTGGGGATCCAGCATGAGAATGACTCAGGCACCCTCAGCCAGAGGGACTGAGCAGTCTAAGGGACCTCAGACAGTGGAACCAGGATGTATCACTGGTGCACAAAAGGACCTTGTGAACACATCCCCCATGGAGGGATACTGCCTTAACCTAGAGACAGGAGAGAAGTCCTAGTCCCTACTTCCAATGACCTGACAGATCTACATGACCCCACCTGGATGGCATTGGCCTACATGTGGAATTGGGGTGGGGGGGGATGGGGGGAGGGTGATCAGGGTGTATGTGAGGGGGCAGCGATTATAAAAGTGAGTGAGTGAAGGAGGAAGAAGGAACTGCAATTGACATGTAAAATAATAAATTAAATAAAGAAATTAAATAAAAAAAGAAAAGAAAAACTCAATATGTCAAATAAGAAAAAAAAAAGTCGGTAAAACACTGGGACTCAGCCTCTACATGAAAGTCAGCAGCTAGTATGAAGGAAAGCCACTCCCCAAAGGGGAGCACAGGCAGAAAATTGCAGAGAGAGCAAGAGAAGTGGAATCTTGGGGGCTGGAATGGTGTCTCAATAGGTAGGAGCACTTGTTCTTGCACAGACCTGTGTTCAGCTTCCTCAATCCACTTGGAAGCTCCCAACCATCCTTAACTCCAGACCCAAGGGACCTGACACCCTCTTCTGACTTCTGTGGGCACAATACATCCTCCTGGTGTCCATACATCACAGGAAAATGCTCATACACATAAAGATAAATAATTCTAAAGATTAGAAAAGTGGAATTGTGTAGGGTGTAGATAAACCACTATGTCAGCCAGCCCTGGACTGCTCTGAATTCTCAACTCACTGTGTGTATAATAAATTAGTTCTCTTTCTTACCCACTGTGCAGCTCCAATTGGCCTCAACTCATGATCTCCCACCTCTGTCTCCCTGTGGGATTATAAACCTGTGGCACCACACCTGACTGCAAGTTTCCTCTTACCAGTTCAAATTTGAATTTCTGATACTTGTGACTGAAAACTTCTGAACACATGAAAGGTTGTGATCATGTTTTCCCTCAATCAACCATCAGAAGAATTGGTGTCCTGACTTTACTGAGGAGAAGCCACACCCAAGTGCAAAGCCTCAACCAGGGCAGCACAACCCTCCTCCTGTTCAGAAAGTTAAGGAGACTGAAGAATGGATCACCCAATGCAAGTACAAATACAAACTCAAAATTGACCTGTGCTTTAAAAACAACAGTACAGGCATTCATCATGTAAGTGAAAAGGATAGAAGCAGCCATAATTCTAAGAAAATGTGAATGGAAAAGTTATGAATCTGCCTTTCCCTGTCTTAAGAATACTTTCCTCTTATTTTATACTATGTATTTATGTTTTGCTTTGATTTTTAAGAGAGGCTCTGTCTGTGTATCCCAGCCTTGTCTATAATTCATGATCTCCCTGCTTCAGTCCTTCTAGAACTGGAATCACAGGTGTGCATGGTCAGGAGCAGTCTTTGTCGGGCTGCAATCAGAGCCAGCCCAGCTGCCCCAAGTCCATACCTGAGTGAGGGAGTGTGGACAAGGGAAAGGCTACCTACAGACAATAAAGAAAAGACAGAGAGACAGAATAAAGGTCAAGATGACAGATCAGGCAATACTGAAATGCCAAAAGTTTATTTTTCACCATTCTTATATACCTTAATCAAAAAGGGGAACACAGTATAATGTATATGGAACAGACTTTTCTTCTTCCCTCATTCTAAAAGTGCAGTAACCACACCTTTGTTCCAAACTTCTCGTTCCCTAGCCGTGAAGTCAGGAGTAGCCACACCTCAGATTCAGATCTGATGTTATTTAGACTAAGACACACAAACATCCTACTGTAGCCACATCTTTGACCTTTAGGTCTTAACACTTGCTGAAGACAGCTTTGAACTCTGTGTTCTTGTGCCAAGATGGGAACCCACAGTGCACCCCATGTGCAGCCAAACTCCATTTTATTCACTGTCAGCTATGTTCTCACTTGGAATTTCTCTCCCTCTCTCTTTCTCTCTCTCTCTCACTCTCTGTTTTTTTCGAGACAGGGTGTGTCTGTGTAGCCCTGGCTGTCCTTGAACTGAGACAGCCACCTGCCTCTGCCTTCCAAGCTCTGGTATACTTCGTGCCTTTCAAGTAGTTGATTTACAACGACACATAGATTCATACACCCATATGTGTTTGTACAATTTATTTTAGTCTCATTAACCTTTCTAAGCCATTAGGAATATAGTTATTTCCTTTTATGAACATAATAATAATGACTTTGTGTCATGCCAAAAGGACACGGTGGGTGTATAAGTCCTCACATCATAAGCTTAATCTGCACAGTGTTCTCTCTCCAGTGCTCGCTTCCCCTTCCTGGCACATCTCTTTTCTGCTCAAGTACCAAGTCCTTTGTTATGTGACACTGTGCCTAGGAAGCTTCTCATATGACAAAGGATGAACAGCCAGGCAGTGGAGGGGAGCAGTAGTTATCCATGCAGCAGTGGCCAAGAGAAACTAAAGGCCTTGGATGCACCTCTTCTAGTTCTCCTGAGCATCACTAGTTTCCATGGGGATAACACACACTCATCCTGACATCTATTCTAGTCTAGAGATTGAGTCGGGCAGAATCACACTCTGTGTCTCGATTGCATTTGAGTACTCTGAGTCAATTCCCTGGAAGTTGTGTTGTGACTCTGTTGTGACAGGTATCCCTGATTCAGCTTCTTTTTTTCAACCCTCTTTTCTTTCATCTGTTCCCATTTCCTGTCTCTCATCTAGGCTTCCTGCGGTCTCCTATGAAGTCTACTTCAGGCCTCACCCACTCCTTCCCATTCTTTGTTGTGTTCAGTAGGTTTTAGCCACCAGGACTCTTTGTTGTTTACATTTCTGCTGGAAAAACCCTTGTGCAAAGGAACACTGTGCCCACACAGACTTGCCCCAGGGAAATCGATGTGTGGCAATCACACTTCCAATTTGGTGCCTTCCATGACATCATGGAGCAGCTTTGTCCTCTGGAGGACATGCACCTTGGGTTTAGCTCCATGGCTAAGGGAGGGGCAGTGAAGTGTCCTCCTCAGTGGGGGGTGCAGTCTGTTTCTCATGCTCATTATAGTTGCTGTCTCCCCCTGGCTGCAACAGTTCCCTTGTTGGTCAGGATAAAGGAATATAGGAGGCAAGCTTTCATGGAGAAGATTCTGGGGAGAGTGCGAACTAGGAAGGCATAAATGCACCAGAAATGTTGGAGGTAATGGCTGTAGGGAAGGTTAAGGAAGTTTTTGTTTGTGGGTTTGTTTGTTTTTTTAGTTTTTCATGACAGGGCCTTGCTCGACCTGAAACTCACTCTTACTCCTGATGGCCTCTAACTCAAAGATCTGCCTTCCTCTGCCTGCTGAGTGCTCATATTAAAGGCATCTGCCACAACCCTCCCTTATTAATTTTTAAACAAGGGACTCATACGGCCCTGGCTGTCCTAGAATTCATTCACAATATTACTAGTCACATTGTGTAAAGATAACAGGATTTTACATGTATTTCAACTACTAAGCACTTTTATCACTTCGTGTAAGGATAAAAGACAAAAAGTGATCCTCATGGCTGTAGATCTTGGACCCAAGGGAACAACTCAGCCTGCTCAGGTTGTCTGGGTTCTTCCAAGGCACTGCCCTTAATTTCTGATGAGTGCTATTTTAACTTGGACAGTGGGTGAGGGAAAGCAGTGGTTTTTAAAATAGTGAGCACTATGCAACCTTTTAAAGCAAGAAGGAATTCTCAGAAGAACTTGCGCAAACAGCACCACATCCTTGTTTAAGACACAGAGCCTTTGTAGATCTTTGGGTGATCATTGTGGCCGTTTTGATCTTAAGCATTAAGGCACATAGGATTTCCAGTTTGAGGCCAGTCCGATAACATCAGCATGGACACTAAATGTGTTTAGATTGCAAATGCCTGCAACTTGTATAGCATCTATCAGAGTGCGTTTCAGAAAGTGTCCATAACATGTGAACTCAATAATGTACACATTACCTCTGTTTTTGAGACAGAGTCTCCCTATCTTTGTAAGCCGCCTACCTGGGAACTGGCTATGTACATCAATTGGCTACAATCTCACAAAGATCCACCTGCCTCTATCTCATGAGTGTTGGGATTAAAACATTTTAGAAGGTTGCTTGACAAAAGTTGTCCATATTTATGGCATTTGAAATTTACATATTAAGAAATGGTAAAATCAGGCTAATTAATCCAATAAAGTCATAATATTATTTTTGTGGTGAGACATTTAAAATTTCATATACTTTTAAAAACATTTAAAAGTATATGATGTTCCTTTATTTTTTTAAATTTTTAAAATTTATTTTATATAACAAATTCCATTTAAATGACAACAAACATTTATAGACAATATTTGGGAATTTGGGCGTTGTTCTTTCCAAACTACTTCCTGCTGGTAAGGGGCGCTGTGATGGGAGATTCGAAGAAGATTTAGAAATCCTGGCTATAGTCTGTAAGGCTGCTTTGTCCAGCTGTTTTGAATGTAGGATCACCTCATACTCTGTTTCAGGCAGTCTGGCTTGATCAAACCACATTAGTCTGGAAGGAATCCACATCTTTTCATTTTCTGTGGAAACAAAAATAGAAATCCTTTCCCCCAGTAACTTGTCTTTCAACTTAAATTTTGGAGTCAAAGCATTTTTTTAATTTAATTTATTATTTTACATGTTGATCCCAGTTCCCTCTTCCTCCCTCCCTCCTTCCTTCCCACCCTTCTTCCCTCCCTTCTTCCCTCCCTCCTTCCCTCCCTTTTACCCTCTCTGCCCTCTCAAATGTACCCTAAACACCAAATCCTCCCATCCTCCCATCCCAATTCCACATGTAGGGGAATGCCATCCAGTTGGGGTCATGTAGGTCTGACAGGTCATGTAAAGTAGGGACTAGGGCTTCTCTCCTGTCTCTAGATTAAGGCAGTTATCCCTCCATGGGGGATATGTTTGCAAAGTCCTTTTGTGCACCAGGGATACATCCTGGCTCCACTGTCTGATGTCTCTTAGACTTCTCAGTCCTTCTGGGTGAGACCCATATTCAGAGGGGCCTGAGTCAGTCCCATGCTGGCTTCCCAGCTATCAGTCTAGTGGCCCGTTAGCTCCTCCTTGTTCAGGTAAGCTGTCTGTATGTGTTTCTGCCACATGGTCCTGTCCTATCCATCTGCATCTGGGTTCTAGTTTGACTGAGTGTTTATGGGTGTTTGATCCTGTTTCCAACAGGCATTAGTTGAGGGCTCCATGAATAAGTTAGTTGTTGATCTCACTCTCCGCGAAGGGCATTTATGATAGCTTTTCCACGGAAGCTCAAATTGTTATTTGGGAGCAGTCTTGTAGTTCTCTGGACTTTTCTTTGTGTTCAATTTTATCTTCAAACCAATATTGGCTCCCTCTTTTATGTTCTCTCTCTCTCTCTGTCTCTCTCTCTCTCTTTCCTGTCTTCTATTCCTAACCAGGCTCATTCTTCCTGGTCACACATGTTTTCTCCTACTTTTCTCTCCATTCGCTGCCCCCCCCCCCCACTTCCCCTGAGCTCTGGGGGACTTGTCCCTTCCCGGTCCTGTAAGGTACTTTATATGAATCTCTTAGAATACACCTTGTATCCTAGTTCCTCTGGTGGTGTGAATTATAGGCTGGTGATCCTTGGATCTAGGTCTAAAATCCATATATGAGTGAGTACATACTGTGTTCCTCTTTTTGTGCCTGGGATACCTCATTCAGGATGGTTTCTTCAAGTGCTATCCACTTGCCTGCGAATTTCAAGATACCATTATTTTTTTTCCCCAGAGTAGTATTCCATTGTGTAGATGTGCTACATCTTCATTAACCATTCTTCAATTGAGGGGCATCTAGGTTGCTTCCAGTTTCTTGCTATTACAAATAGTGCTGCTATGAACATAGTTGAACAGATGTCTTTGTTGCATTGATGTGAATCCTTTGGGTATATGCGTAAGAGGGGGATTGCCGGGTCTTGTGGTAAACTAATTCCCATTTTCCTGAGGAACCGCCATACTGATCTCCAAAATGGCTGTATGAGTTTGCACTCCCACCAGCAGTGGAGGAGTGTTCCCCTTTCTCCACATCCTGTCCAATATAAGTCATTATTGGTGTTTCTAATTTTAGCCATTCTGGAGGGAGTAAGATCGTATCTCAAAGTTGTTTTGATTTGCATTTCCCTGATAGCTAAGGATGTGGAGCATTTTCTTAAGTGTCTTTCAGCATTTTTGATTTCCTCTATTGAGAATTCTTTCTTCAGTTCTGTACCCCATTTTTTAATAGAGTTATTTGGTGTTTTGTTGACTAGTTTCCCGAGTTCTTTGTATATTTTGGAGATCAGCCCTTTGTCGGATATAGGATTTGTGAAAATCTTTTCCCAGTCTGTGGGCTGCCGTTTGGTCTAGTCCACTGTGTCCTTTGCCTTACAGAAGCTTCTAAGTTTGAAGAGGTCCCATTTATTAATCGTTTCTCCCAGTGCCTGTGCCCCTGGAGTTATGTTCAGGAAGCGGTCTCCTATACCAATTTGTTCAAGGGTACCTCCTACTTTCTCTTGTAAGAGGTTCAGTGTGGCTGGATTGATGTTGGGGTCTTTGATCCATTTGGACTTGAGTTTTGTGCATGGCGACAGACATGGTTCTATCTGCAGTGTTCTACACACCCTCATGCAATTGTGCCAGCACCATTTGTTGAAGATGCTGTCTTCACCCCATTGTATAATTTTAGCTGTTTTGTCCAAAATCAGGTGTTTATAGGTGTGTGGGTTAATATCAGGATTTTCAATTCGATTCCATTGGTCTACCTGTCTATTTTTATGCCAATACCAGGCTGTTTTCAGAACTATAGCTCTGTAGTAGAGCTTAAAGTCAGGAATGGTGATGTCCCCCGAAATTCTTTTATTGTATAGGGTTGTTTTGGCTATCCTGGGTCTTTTGTTTTTCCATACAAAGTTGATTATTTTCCTTTCAAGGTCGGTGAAGAATTGTGGCGGGATTTTAATGGGGATTGCATTGAATGTGTAGATTGCTTTTGGCAAGATTGCCATTTTTACTATGCTTATCCTACCTATACAAGAGCATGGGAGATCTTTCCATTTTCTGGTATCTTCTTTAATTTCTTTCTTTAGGGCCACAAAGTTCTTATTACATAGGTCTTTTACTTGTTTGGTAAGCATTACACCAAGATACTTTATGTTGCTTGTGGCAATTGTAAAGGGTGATGTTTCTCTGATTTCTTTCTCTGCCTCTTTGTCGTCTGAAAAAAGTAGGGCTACTGATTATTTTTGAGTTTATCTTGTATCCTGCTAGTTTGCTGAAGGTGTTTATCAGTTGTAGGAGTTCCCTGGTAGAGATTATTGGGTCGCTTATGTAGACTATCATATCATCTGCAAATAGAGACAGTTTGACTTTTTCCTTTCCAATTTGGAACCCCTTGATCTCCTTTTGTTGTCTTATAGCATTAGCTAGAACATCTAGTACGATATTGAAGAGATATGGAGAGAGAGGGCAGCCTTGTCTTGTTCCAGATTTTAGAGGAATTGGCTTAAGTTTCTCTCCATTCAGTTTGATGTTGGCAGTTGGTTTGCTGCATATTGCTCTTATTATGTTTAGGTGTGTTCCTGTTATCCCTGACCTCTCCAAGACCTTTATCATGAAAGGGTGTTGAATTTTGTCGAAGGCTTTTTCCGCATCTAGGGAGATAATCATATGGTTTTTCTTTTTCTGTTTGTTTATATTGTGGATCACGTTGATAGATTTCCGTATGTTAAACCATCCCTGCATTCCAGGTATGAAGCCTACTTGGTCATGGTGGATGATTTCTCTGATGTATTCTTGAATTCGGTTTGCCATCATTTTAATGAGTATTTTTGCATCGATGTTCATCAGGGATATTGGTCTGTAGTTTTCTTTCTTAGTTGTGTCTTTGTGAGGCTTGGGTACCAAAGTTATTGTGGCCTCATAAAAGAGTTTGGCAATGAACCTTCTGTTTCTATCTTGTGGAACAGTTTGAGGAGTAGTGGTATTAGTTCTTCCTTGAATGTCTGATAGAATTCTCCGCTGAATACATCTGGCCCTGGACTTTTTTTTGGTTGGAACGCTTTCAATGACTGGTTCTATTTCATTGCGGGTTATAGGTCTATTTAAGTTGTTTGTCTGTTCTTGATTTAATTTTGGTAAGTGATAGTTATCCAGAAATTTGTCCATTTCCTTTGAATTTTCAATTTTTGTGGAATACATATTTTCAAAGTATGACCTGAAAATTGTCTGGATTTCCTCTGTGTCTGCTGTTATGTTCCCCTTTTCATTTCTGATTTTGTTAATTTGCATGTTCTCTCTGTGCTTTTTCATTAATTCGGATAAAGGCTTGTCCATCTTGTTGATTTTCTCAAAAAACCAACTCTTCGTTGCATTGATTTTTTATATTGTTTTCCTGGTTTCTATTTTGTTGATTTCAGCCCTCAAGTTGATTGTTTCCTGGTGTCTACTCCTGCGGGATGACTTCGCTTCTCTCTGTTCTAAGGCTTTCAGTTGTGCTGTTAATTCTCTTATGTGACTATCCTTTGTTTTCTTCATATGGGCACTTAGTGCAATGAACTTCCCTGGTAGCACTGCTTTCAAGGTGTCCCATAAGTTTGGGTATGTTGTATCCTCATTCTCAATGAATATTAGAAAGTCTTTAATTTCTTTCTTTATTTCTTCTTTGACCCATGAGTGGTGCAATTGCACATTGTTCAGTTTCCATGAGTTTGCAGGTTTTCTGCTATTTGTGTTATTGTTGAATTCCAATTTTAAAGCATGGTGGTCCGATAAGATACAGGGGACTACTCCTATTCTCTTGTATCTGTTGAGGTTTGTTATGCCACCTAGTATGTGTTTGATTTTAGAGAAGGTTCCATGTGGAGCAGAGAAGAAGTTATATTCTTTTGTCTTTGAATGGAATGTTCTTTAGATGTCTGTTAACCCCAGTTGAGACATAACTTCTGTTAGTTCTTTTGTTTCTTTGTTGAGTTTCTGATTTGTGATCCTGCCTAGTTTTGACAGTGGTGTATTGAAGTCTCCCACTATAAGTGTGTGAGGTTTTATATGAGCTTTGAGTTTTAGTAGTGTTTCTTTTACAAATGTGGGTGACTTTGTATTAGGGGCATAGATGTTCAGAACTGAGACTTTGTGTTGATGGATTTCTCCTGCGATGAATATGAAATGACCATCTTCATCTCTTTTGACTAATTTTGGTTTGAAGTCTAACTTGTTAGATATTAGGATAGCTACGCCTGCTTGCTTCTTATTTCCATTTGATTGGAAAATCCTTTTCCAACCCTTTACGCTGAGGTAATGTCTATCTTTGAAGCTTAGATGTGTTTCTTGTATGCAGCACAAGGATGGAATCTGTCTTCGTATCCATTCTGTTAGCCTGTGTCTTTTTATAGGTGAGTTAAGACCATTAATGTCGAGGATGAGTAAGGACCATTGATTGTTGATGCTTGTTTGATTTAGGTTTGTTGTTGGCAGTGGTATTGTGAATATATTAGTTCTGCTTTACCTTTGGTTTCTGGTGTAGTTGGATTATCTGTTGCCTACATTTTTGTGGGCATAGTTACCTTCCTTGGGTTGGAGTTTTCCTTCTAATACTTTCTGTAGGGCTGGATTTGTAGATACGTATTGGGAAAATCTGGTTTTGTCATTAAATATCTTGTTCTCTCCATCTATAGTGATTGAGAGTTTTTCTGGATATAGTAGCCTAGGCTGGCATCCGTGTTCTCTTAATACTTTTAGAACATGTATCCAGAACCTTCTGGCCTTGAGGGTTTCCATGGAGAAGTCAGGTGTAATTTTGATAGGTCTGCCTTTATATGTTACCTGTCCTTTTTCCTTCTCTGCTCTTAATATTCTTTTTTTATTCTGTATGCTAGGTGTTTTGATTATTATATGTCGAGGGGTCTTTTCTCTTTGGTCCAGCCTATTGGGGTTCAGTATACTTCTTGTACTTTCATGGGCATGTCCTTCTTCAGACTTGGAAAGTTTTCCTCGATGATTTTGTTGAATATGTTTTCGGCACCTTTGAGCTGGGCTTCCTCACCTTCCTCTATGCCTATTATTCTTAGGTTTGGCCTTTTCACGGTGTCCCACATTTCCTGGATGTTTTGTGTTAAGGATTTGTTGGATTTATGATTTTCTTTGGTCGAGGAATCTATTTCTTCTAGTTTATCTTCTGAGCCTGAGATTCTCTCTTCCATCTCTTGAATTCTGTTGGTTTTTCTTGTGTCTGTAGTTGCCAATTTTTTGCCCAGCTTTTCAATTTCCAGCATTCCTTCAGTTTGTGTTGCCTTTATTTTCTCTATTTCAGTTTTCAAGTCTTGAACTGTTTCCTTCACCTGCTTAATTGTTTTTTTCTGTACTTTCTTTACTTTCCTTAAGGAATTTGTTCATTTCTTCCACTGTTTTGTTTGTTTTTCCTCCATTTCTTTAAGGGATTTTTCTCACATCTTCTTTGAGGGCCTCTATCATTTTTATGATGGTAATTTTTAAGGTGTACCCTTCTGCTTCCTCTGCTTTGTTGTTGTGTTCCATTCTAGTTGGTGTAGATTCCCTAGATTCTGGTGGTGTCATGCTTGTCTTTCTGTTAGGTGTTCTCTTGTATTGCCTTCTTCCCATAGCTTCTTCCAGTAGGTGTTGGTGGGGTCTCCCCCTTTCTCTATGGTACTTGCCCGATGGGCTTATGTGGGCCTGAGATTCAATATCTGTAGCTCTGTGTGGTTCAAGCTCTCTAGGAGGTTTCTCCACAGACAGGGTCCCAGGTATGGGGTCAAGGATGAGGATCCAGTAGAAGATGCCAGCAGGAACTCCGAGTGGACTCGCAGAGATACGCGGATCTCTGGGAGGGCCCGGGACTCCAGCAGAGGACTGGAGGTGAGGGTCAGAGACCAAGCAGGTGGAAATTACGGGTGGTCCCGCATGGATAGTCAGGTCTCCTTAGTTCAGAGTTGCTCCGAGAAGTCTCCAAAGTAGGGTGGACTGTTGGCTCCACCCTCTGTCCCTGTCCTCAACCAGAGCAGCAGGACCTTGGGTATGTAGGGCACAGGGTAGAGGGGTAGGCTCGCTGTGGGTATGGGTGGGGGTGTATCAGAGCTCCAAGGGTGCTCTCGATGGGGACCGGAGACAGAAGTAGCAGGATCAGGGGTCAACCCAGGGAGTTCGGGCAGGGGAGGGGGGAAGAGGTTGTAGGGGACAGGCAGCCCCGATTGGGCCCAGACTCACCTCTGGCCAATAGCTGGAAGGAAGAGGACAAGGGCTGAGCTGGAACTTGGGAAGGTTTTGCAGGATAGTCGGATCTCACTGGAAACTGGAACTCTCCAGCTGAGGCCTCTTTCTTTAGCAGAGGCCCGGATTTCGTATATGATGTTCCTTTAGTTACTGTGTCATACATTAGATTATTATATGTGAACATTTTGTTTCCTTTAAAAAGTTAATTAGACAATAGTGGCCTAGGTGTGTATCTCAGTGAATGAACACATATACATCCAGGTCCTGAGATTTATTTCAGAACTGCGGGGAGTGGGGTTTGGGGTAGACAACAGAAAGTATGGGAGTCATTTCATGGGGTGTAGAATCAAAAGTAGCATGGCATCTGTGGTTTCCGTGACACAGGCAAACATCAGCCTCTTTCAGGTTATTATTATCTCTCTTTGTAAAAGAATTATTTTTATTTAATAAGTGGTTTTCCTGAGTCCAGGTTCCTGAGCTGTCCTGGAACTCTCTTTGTAGACTGGGTAGGTCTGGACCTCACAGAGATCATCCTGCCTTTCTACCTATTCTTGGGAATATAGGTGTGTGCTACCATGTCTGACCTTATTTTAGAGTGTTTTGAATGCTTCCAGGTGTGTGCATTGTGTATGTATGTGTAGCTGTTTTCTGAAGAGGCCAGAAGAGGGCACCAGATTCTTTGGAACTGGATTTACATAGATGGTTGTAAGGCTTTATGTGTTCAATGTGTTATTGAATCCTGATCCTCAATAAGAATAGCAGGTTCTCTTAGCTGGTGAGCCATTTCTCCAGCCCAGTAATTAGGAATCTTTTAATGAACCCTTTTCAAATACCTAGCATAGCATTGGGTAACAGTCAGTGTATCCCGTGATTCTCAGATTAATGTGGGGTGGCAGGTTCCTCAGAGAGACAGTGCTTACTAAAATATTTGCTTTGTAGGAAGGAAGTGCCCCCGCATTTTATAATCTTCACAAAACAGTATATGAAGAGAGATACCTATTAGAATTTTTGTGATTATTATTTATGATAACAAAGTACTCAGAATTGTATTTTACATTGATGGACTGAGCAAAGGAAATACATACTGATATGTTTGGTAAATTAAATATATCATATGAGTGATAGAGTGCATACCTATAATTCTGGCACTCAGACAGCGAGGCAAAGAGGACAAAGATTTTGCGGCTCTCTTACCATACATAGTGAGACCACATCTGAAAAATTAAATGAAAGTTTTGAAAATATCTGATTTCTAGGAATCTCTTAGGAGAATTACCTCACAGATGAGTACATGTAATCTTTGTTTTGAAAAATGATTTTAAACACTGGTGTGTGTGTGTGTGTGTGTGTGTGTGTGTGTGTGTGTAGAATGGTGCCTAGCTTTTCCTCCAGAGTCCCTGAATTCCCACAAACATGGATCCCCCTTGCTCATATAATCCCTCCTTCATCTCTTGGAAACAGACACCCAGAGCTTGGCCTAGTACTTGGATATGGTTCCCTGCCTCTGCTTCTATCAGGGACATGAGGAAGGCTTTGTGATGAAAATTTGAGTAGTCATGAATGTCATTATAGGGAAAGGCCAGTTCAGGCACCCTCTCCACTATTGTTAGGAATCTTATATACACGGCTATTTGAAAATCAAGTCTCTACTAGGCTTACTTCCTTTTTTCCTTCTGATTTTATTTATTTTTATTTCCATGCATTGGTGTTTTTCCTGCATGTGTATCTGTATGAGGATGTTGGTATCCTGGAAGTGGAGTGGCAGACAATTGTTAGCTGCCATGTGGGGGCAGGGAATTGAACCCATACTGGTCCTCTTGAAGAACAGCCTGTGCTCTTCACTGCTGACCATCTCTCTACCCCCTTCCTTTTTACAAATATCATGTGTGTCTGTGTGTGGTGGCATGTGCCTACTGCTCCACATGGGGGAAGTTGAAAGTACAGGGGTAGGAATCGGTTTTGGTCATTCACTCTGTGTCCCTGGAATCAAAGCCCTGCCATCAGTTTTGGCAACAAGCACATTTACCCACTCACTGTCTTAGTTAGGGTTTCTATTGGTGTGATGAAACACTACGACCCAAAGCAACTTGTACAGGCAAGGATTTAGTTCTCTCACACCCAGAGTCACAGTCCATTGAGGGAAGGCAAGGCAGGAACTCTAACTGGGAAGAACTCTTGAGGCAGGAGGTGATGCAGAGGCCATGGAGGAGTGATACTTACTGATTCACCCCTCATTTCTTGTTCATTCTGTTTCCTTACAGAACCTAGTACCACCAACCCAGGAGTGGTTTCAGCCACAATGGGCTGGGCCCTCAGTTATCAATAACTACTTAAGAAAATGTTCTGCATATTTGCCTTCAACTGACCTTCTGGAGACATTTCATTGATTGAAACCTTACTTCTGCCTGCTCTTAAGTAAGATTACCTCCTGTCAAGGTGACTGAAAATAGCCAGTGCACCCACAGAACCATCTCGCTGCCGTGATATCATATTAACAGAAACAAGGGTGGAAAGGTCTACTTTGACTCAGGGTCAGTATTCTGGCATATCTCATCAGAGTGGGCATGGTGGAGCCCCTCAGTTCATGGCAGTGGATTGTGTGGTTGTGGCAGTTCATTTCATGGCTGACCAGGAAAAACCGACTGGCAAGTCCTATGTGTGGGCTGTAAACTTAAATGTCACTCCAAAGTATTCACTCTGCCAAGAAGGCTGGACTTCTTGCAGGTACCATAACCTCCCAAATAGTACCACCAGGTAGGGAACAATTTCTCAAAGGCTGAGCCTGTTTTGTAGATTGAAGATTCAATTCATGTGATCCATCAAGTATAACCTATCATTTGTCTAATCACTTCTGGTGACAGTGGGAATTACTTTCTTGTTATGAGGGCTTTCTTTCCCCAGTCTGATCCTACAGCCGAGCCAGCCCCAAATAAGACCCAAAGACTATGTATTAGATATAAAGCTGTTGGTGTGTTACTGACCTTTCTTATTTGCTAGCTCTGATTTAAATATTAACCCATTTCTATGAATCTAAGTATTTCCACGTGGTCTCATCCTACAAGAAATCCAGAGAGGATCTGGATTTCTACCCTGTTTGATCCTGCATGTTGAAACTCCTACTACCTCTGAGTGAAACCTACTTGTCTCCTAGTCCTGCCTTTGTTGCTTTCCTATTGGCCAGTAGTGTTTTATTCATTAAGCAATAAGAGGAATATATTTACAGAATGATATCCATCATCAATTTCCTGTCACCACTTACAAAATTACTTGTTAGAAAGGAATCATCTCCAAGTATGCAATTAGAACCAAAGGGGTCAAGAGAGTTGCAATCTACTAAGTTTTATCACTATTTTATTTCATTCATTGTATGAAAGGGGTATACACACATGCATACATGTTCCACAGTCTGTGAAGTGACAGGATTGTAAGAGATCACTACCATGTCCTGTTCTGGTACTTTTCAATGGATACTTGTATGTGAGAGAGGCAGGTCATTTTTTCTTTCCCACAAGACATCTCTGTGTGTAACAGCATGAGGACAGCAGAGGGTGAGCATTTCTCATCTTATCCAAAATGTTTGGGCATGCGCTTTTTGATTGAACAATTTGATCTGAAAACTTAAAACTAGAATTGATCTGATTTGAAGGTTTTTCTGGTTGTTTTCTTTCTTTTTTGAGACAGAATTTTTCTGTGGCTTTGGAGGCTGTTCTGGAAGTAGCTCTTGTTGAGCAGGCTGGTCTTGAACTCACAGAGAACCTCCTGCTTCTGCCTTCTGATTGCTGTTATTAAAGCAGTATACCACCAATGCCTGGCCTGTAAGTTTCTCAAGACACTTTAGATTCTGTTTTTTTTTTTTTTTTCATATCATGGAGTGTGGATTCTCCTGTGATTGTTTCATAGGATGACTTGGAGTACTCTGCCAGAGGGCACTGCTTAACAGATGATACACAGCTTCACTCATGCCCTCAAAAATAGAAGACACACATTATGAACTTCCTGGCTCTGATTTTGCACTTGATTGAAATAATGGACTGAAAACAGTGAGGACTGGTGATCTGAGCTGGAGGGATTTGATTGAGGAGGACATGGATACAGTGGCAGCAGCATCTGTCAGGTTGGTTGGTTTAATTATTGCGTTTCGGTGTATGCATGTGTTGACACCATGTCATGTATGTGGAGGTCAGAAGAGAACTTGTAATAGTTGTTTCTTTCCTTCTCTCATTGAGTTTAAGATATTAAGCTCTGGTTGTCAGTCTTTGTGCCTAGCTCCCCTACCCACTCACTCATTTGCTGTCTCTATTCTTTTACTTTAGCAATGTGACCAGAAGCCATTGGCAAATAGAGTCTGACATCAGACCTCATTTCCCTTCACTTTATTTGTTAGGCCACACAATGTTGTGGATGGAACCCTGGTTTTCCACTTGATATGCAACAGATGTACTATTGAGCTCTCCTGCAGCTCAATAGCGGGCAATCTGCTGGGCAAACCATTCCTGCATTGAAGTAGACACACTGGGAATAGAACCCTGAAGCTGGGTCACATGCATCACCCTGGTCAGGAGGTGACACCACATTTAGTATTTGGAGTCATCAACAGTAGAGGCTTTCACACATATCATGCATAGCCTAAGGTCTGTTTTTCAAATGCAACTCCATAGACTTTCAACCAGTGGAAGTCACTTTTCAGGCTGTCCTGAACCCATGACACAATAGAGCTTTGGTAGATTTTCATTTCCTAGACAGTGTCTCATTATGTAGTTCAGGTTGTCCTGGAACTCAGTATGTGTAGACCAGAATAGTCTTGAACTCAAAGAGATCCACCTGCCTCTACATCCTGAGTGCTGGTATTAAAAGTAAGAACCACTATGCCAGTTTTTTTTTTTTTTTATGTATATTGTTAAAATTAGCTGGTGTCTTTCTGTGGCTTGACCCTACTGAGTAAAATCGGTTTGGTTTTCTGTAATAAGTTCGCGTAAAATTGAATCTCTTTGGATTTGGTAGTTATTCCTGAGACACCAGAGGAGTTTCCAAGGGGTCTCACTATAGACTGCAAGGGCATGCACTCATTTCATACTTTTACCCCCATTTCTGAGAAGTAGAGTCACAGAGAATTAGATGCTGGCTGCAGGCCTCACATTTCCCTGTGCATCCTTTCTTGGTGGTTCATAATATTGGCAAGTTAGAGAGAGAAAGGAGTAGAAACAAAAACTAAACTTTGCCTGTGTTGCTTGCGACCTTTCACCTAGCTGAAATGAAGACAGCTAGCCCCCCTTCAGGTTCGGAAGACCTGGAACTACTTTAGTCTACCTCTGTTCAGAAGAGAGGCCTCAGCACAGCTGCTTGCAACAGTTGAAAGTGTTGCACATGTAAGTTGCCAGCTCTGTGAAATACTAGCCATCAAAGCTCTAGGGGTCTTAAGGATGGTACTTTAGTCGACCACTAGATGGAAGGGTAGCCTCAGAAATGACACGGGCTGGTGCCTTCTTCCTGAGTCAGGGAGTGATTTCCTTCCATGCCTGTGAAAATCAGGCCAACCCACTACTTCTTAGGATCACAGCTGGTTCTTGTGAAAAGAGATGTGGGGCTTCAGATCAGAGATATTTCTGTGTCAATACTTTAGCTGAATTTTGATTTGATGCCTCAAAATAACCAGATGTCTTGAATGAGACATACGGTAAAAGGCGAGAGAATGAAGAGATATGGTTATAGATGATATTCATGCATTTGTTGCTGCTCAAGGGAGTGGAAGGACAGTAGGTTAGCCTTCCCAGAGGACAGAATGCCCATGTAGATTTTAGTGAGTCCAGCACAGGGCTGCTCTGATAAACGCAAGGGGGTTGCCTTGGCACTCTGGCTTTGTCTTATCTATTAATTACTACTTTTGATATTATATTTTTCTTTTTTTTGAAAGAATGTTTTTTCCCGTGAACTTGTTATTCCTACGGAGAGGCATTCCTATCAGCAGATTTCTGTGCACTACACATGATATATGTGTTCACTAATATACATTATATGTGACCACATACTCAGGAATTTAAGGTGCCAGCATCATTTTCCTGTAACGTGTAGAATTCAGACAGAGGGAGCTGAAATCCCTTATAGACATTGTTACTAATTGAGATTCTTCATCTCTTTTGGCCCATAGTATGTGTATGATTAAAGATGGAGGTTTCTGTTCTGTCTGATCCCCCCCTTTTCAACTCCAAATAAACACAGTGACACTATATTAAATATAATGTGTTATTTGATGGCTAAGACTTCCTATTGTCTAGCTCTTTCTTAATTATTAACCCACAATTACTATGTACTTCTATATGCCCTTATCTTACCAGAGAGTGCCAGGCGCCTCCCATCTTCCAAGTCTCTCTAAATGCATCCCTCTCTCTCTTCCCTCCTTCCTCCTATAGGTCTACCTCTACTCCCTGCCTGGGTATTGCCCAGTCTGTGTTTTATTCATTAACAAAGAGAGAAACATATGTACAGAAGGACATCTCACATTGTATGTTTGCATTTATTGGTGCCATCTCATTGGAATTTCTATATTCTGTCCTCAGAATCATAAGAGACTAGTTCTTTTAAGAGGGCCATAAGGCAGGGCTGCACTGTGCTGGTGTGTGTGTGTGTGCAGACAGTATTTGTGATGGAGTAACACAATGACCGAGCAGTTGGGCTATGCTCAGGTATCTTCCTTCATGTTGTGATTCCAGAGAATACCATGACTCACCCGATATCCTATGTCTCTCAGGACAGTAACAAGCAAGCTCTTGCTCCAGGAAACTACAAAGTCCAAGATGTCTACAGCAGAGCAGAGAGTCCTTCCATCAGGCAGATATTACATCTATATTCAGGATCATATTCTGGAAAGCAAATGCCTCTGGAGATGGTGATAAGAAATCTGCCATGTTCCAAGGTACATTTGTAGCCTGATTCACTGAAAGTCTGGACATGAAGGGGAGCAAGGTAGTAGGTGAAGATCAAAGTTGGTGCTGGTGTAGGTTTTGAGGTTAAGACTAACTGCATCCACTGATTTCTCTTCCCTCCTAATGATAATAAGTCTACTGAATAGGCCAGAGACTCTGGCAACTTGATTTGCTCTGGTGAATGTCGCTAGGGACAAGTACCTTTTTTCCTTCCATGGTTCCATAGACCGCACCCTCCAACGATTTTATAAAAGCTTGCAGGAAGACAGTATGTGAGGGGACACAGTGTGAGGGAGTCAGCCTTGTTCATTTCTCCCCAATAAGGCCTCTTTGCTTTGCCTGGCTGAGGTATGCCTGCTGAGTTCTGTGTGTCCTTAGCTGAGTTCTGTCCTTCCCTTGCATGTGAGGGGGGGAGACAGGGTAAGAGGGAGGGAGGCTGTAGGGGATTGGGAACAGCGATTGACATGTAAAATAAAATAATTAAAAAAATAAAAAGTAGTGAGTGGTTATTGAATGAGTGCTAAATGTGGCAGGAGTTGGTAGAGGAGAATTCATATGATCAAATTAAAATGCATGAAATTATCAAAGAGTTAATGAAAGTATTTTAAAATTAAAAAAGTACAAGAATGAGTAATGTAGACAGACTTGTCTATTTGATTATTTTAGTGGAAATACATTTTTCCCTACTTAGCATAAGATTGACTATGTTCCTATTATTTCTAGGTTCTTCAGTGGGTTTTTTTTTTATCATAAAAGGATTTTCAACTTTGTTAAAGAAGTTTTTTGAATCTTTTGATATTGTCAGGTAATATCTATCCTTGAGTTTAATTTTGTGATGTTTTACCTATGTTTAATCTACCATGTTTATCTGGAATGAAGTCATTTTGATAATGGTGAAGAACTTTTTGTATGTCATTAAATTTGGTTTGCCATTATACTAAGAGTTTTTATTTCTATCCTCAGCACCAAGTTTAGCTAATATTTATTTTTTCATGACAGATTTTCTCTGTGTAGATTGGTTTTCATAGAACTCAATCTGTAGACAAGGTTTCCCTCAAAATCATAGAGATCCACATGTCTCTGCCTTATATGTGCTGGGAATAAAGATGTGCACTACCACATCCTGGCCACATGTCCCTTTGCTTCAAATATGTTCTTCCAAACCCTTACCCTAGGTAATGTTTATTCTTGGTGTGGAGATGTGTGTCTTTTTTTACATCAGAAGACTGGAACCTGTTCACTTCCATTCTATTAGTCATTGTCCTTGCATTGGTCAATTTAGATAAAAGTCTGGAGAGCTATCTATAAACAATGGTTTTGATTCTCTTATTTTATATTGTTGCTGTTATTCCTCGTACTGTAATTAATGAGTGAATGTGTATGTGTGTGTGTGTGTGTGTGTGTGTGTGTATGTATGTATGTAAGAGAGAGAGAGAGAAATTATGTGTGTATATATGCGTGTTTTTCCTTCTTTTGGTTTTGTTGTGCCCAGACTCTGAACCCCCAACACTACAATGAGACCAGATGCAGTGCAAAAGCAAAGAGTCTACTTTTGAATTAACTTGGGATAACTGTCAGTCTTTCACAGTGTGTAGAGTAGGAGTGACCCTGTGCACCAGTGGGGCGGGACATATATTGGAGTAGAGAACGTGGAATGTCTGGGGGGTCTCCTAGTTGCATAGCAACAGTCTCCAGACTGTTGCACTTTTGGGCTTTGGCACCCTGTTCTGAGTTGACTGGTCAGCCTCACCTGCAGAAGGATGCTACTCCTAGATGTCATCACTGGGCAGTTGCTATGCCCTGCATTCCAATATTATCAGCAAAACACATCCAGAGCCTGCAGGCTATCTTCTGATTGGTTCATTGCCAGATGAAGAGTATCTACTGTTTACTTCCCAGAGGTTTGGGGAAATAGGGGTTAACTTCACGCATCTAAGTTAGCGGCCTACATCTTGCTGGAACTTTTCTGCAGCCAGTCATGGGAGTCAAGTAGGGGTCTGCATGAGGGTCTGGGACCTTCACTATTACCAATGTTAATTCATTTTTTTCCTGTGACTTCTTGGGTATAGTTATCCTCCGTAAATTTGAATTAGCCTTCTAGCAGTTTCTCTAATGTTTGATTTGTATATAGATGATGTTTTCATTTTACTTTGTAATGGAATATGCCATTTTCTCCATCCCTGGTGTTTTAATATATTGTAGGGTCTAGTTTCTTTGACTTTTATATGTTGTTATCCTATCATATTTTAAAAGCCAGAGATTCTCAATTCCATCTCTTGTATTCCCTCAGGGTTTTTTTCTCTGTACATCCTGTTCAGATTACTGTATTTTTTATTTTCAGTGCACCACTCAGCTTGTTATTTTTTATGAATGGATTCTGTTTACATTTTGAGGTATTGGATATTTTCCCCTGGTATCACCCACTTTTATTTTTGTGTACTTATATTTATGCATATCCTCCAGATTGTTTGTTCAGAGTTTAGTTAAGCAATTTATATGTAGGCCATTATCATCTTCATATATTAGTATTTAACAGAACACAAAATGAGACACTGTATCCAAATTATAAATAAATAGATAAATAGGCAGGAATGAAATAACCAAAAAAAAAAAAAAAAAGGAATGATAAATGAACAAGAGAATCAACTAGCAACTGATAACTCACCAAACAAATACCCTACAGTTTTCAGAAGCAGAGTTTGTCACAACTTTCAATCCAATCTAATGATGGTTTTGTTCCAACATAAGGGTAATTAGAGAACAACTGCCCTCACCTTCTTATTTCTTTTCATTTAAAGGATTACATGTGCGTACTACAATGCCCAGCACTATTTCATATGGTCTGAGGGCATGTAGGCGTGTGCACTTTGTATGTGGCTGATTTCTGCAGAAGCCAGGAGAGGGCACCAGATTCTTTCAAATTGGACTTACAGAGATGGTTCTATGACATTATGTGTTTAATGTGTATTGAACCCTTATCATCAATAAGAATAGCAGTTGCTTTTAGCTGCTGAGCCATCTCTGTAGCCAAATTACTGGAAATCTCTTAATAAACCCTTTCCAAATACCTAGCATAGCTTTGTGTATCTGTCAGTATATCCTGTGGTTCTCAGAATAAAGTAGGGTGGCAGGTCCCCAGTGAGACATTGCTTACTAAAATATTTACTTTGTAGGAAGGAGGTGCTCCCACTTTTTATCATTTTCAGAAAACAGTGTTTAAAGAGAGATCCCAATTAGAATTTTGTGATTATTATTTATAATTACGAAGTATTCAGAACAACATTTGACATGGATGTCTTGAGAAAATGAAGTCTGTGCTGATATATTTGGTAAATTAAATTTTTCACAAGGGTGAAGGGTGCATGCCTTTAAGCTCAACACTCAGATAGTTGGCCCAGGAAGAAAAAAGATAGGGGCTATCTCAGCATACACAAAGAGTAAAGAAAATTAATGGTTTCAAAACTTCTGACTCCAACTATTTTTTTTTACAAAAAATTAACTTTTTCTTGCCGAGTCAAAAACCACTTTCTAGTAGTTGTACCTAGACATCTGAGACAAGGAAGTGTTAAGTACTACATAAGGTATATAGACGAAACAGCGCTTCTATTCAATTCAATCATTGTGTGTTTGTTCTAAAGTGACCTTTAGCTCCTTGCAGCTCTGTGTTCTCCCAGTGTTTCCTGTCATTACCTAATGCTCCCTCGGGGAGGTTGTGCCCTGCTCAGAAACAATACTCTGTGCTTCTCTATGAGCACACACCCTTCTCCTTTGGTAGTGGAATGATGAGACCCCACTCTGTTTTTTTCTTTTGAAGTTCAGGAGGAGGATGGTCTGTTTCTTGATATTCTGTGAGTTCATTAACTCTCCCTGCTGTCTCCTGAGCGCTGGGATGACAAGCACACACAATATCAGCTTAGCTCTACTTCTTGATAGCAGATATTTGAGGAATGAACTAGTCGATAGAAGAATTAGGATCTTTCTTTTTCCAGGCACTGGGATGGATATGGATGTAACATGTCAGGGTGAAACTCTTCTCACTCCAGCAACTTCTGAATCCATGCCTAGAGAGACCAAATTTTTTCAGGGTCTCATTTAGAAATTTGGACCTTTTCTGCTCACATATTCATTCTGCTTTATTGCTTTAGACTCTTCGTGGAGAAACTGAGAAATTTCCCAGAATACTGGAACTCCCTTTCCAAGGGAACACAATCCAAAATCAACAAGGTGGTTCTTCTTTGTGTATGTGGTAGACCTAAATCTCCAGAGTCACAGGGAGCTACTTAGCGAAAAGTCACAGATCCTGTCCCTGGATAAACAGGACATCTCTCTGCATCACAATACAGAAGAAAGGGATGGTAGCATATTGGGGTCAAGTCATAAATAAGATTCTGACATCTCATGGAACTAGATTGTATCCCTAGTGCAGGAAGGGACTTTTAGAGCCTATTCTCCATGGAATGATACTTCTTTAACATGGAGACACGGGGTGGTGGGGAGCCTAAACCCTATCACAATTGATTTATCAGCCTCACCCTCTCTGGGGAGCGGAAGGGGGGATGGGATGGGTAGGGGTCTGTGTGGGGAATGGGATGATAGGAGTGAGATGGAACTGGAATAGATATATAAAATAAGAAAAAATATTAAATTTAAAAAAAAGTTTCATAAGTCCCTTCCCATTTGTTTTCTTCCCCCCTTTGCTGACATTAGATCAGGTCTAATTCTTCCTTTCTGTTTTGTGTTGCAGACAATACATAGGGTCTTTGACATAGTTGAGGCCCTGAAGAGACAACTCCTGAAGCAATATAGCGAGGAGTATTCAGAATACCTGGCAGATAAGGTCAGTGTGTGAGCATGAAGACAGGATGTTTTTGTATCACTTAATCAGCCTGTGACCTGGGACTGTGTTTTACTGTCAGCGGAGGTTGTGATCCAAGGAATAGGGTCTACACACACTTGCAAACATATGCACTCATACCTATAGAGGACAGCACACACATGCACGTACCCATGTACCTATTTACACACCCATATATTCATGCATATTCATTGTCACAGATACATACACCCCAAGTGTATTATGGTTCTGAGAACATGGAGGCCAAATTGTCCCTTAAGAAAGCCTTACAGTAACTGAGTAAAGGGGTGTTGGTTGTTTTTCATAGTACCAGGGTGATGGAGGGGAGCATAGATGCTGTGGTGATTTGTCATACCTGAACACAACTTCCTTTGTTCATCTCTTTATTGGCGGTTCCTTTTGTTCTGACTTTTGAAATATTAGACTAATCCCATTTTTCTTCCTATAGAAAAAAAGAGAAGAAGAAGAGGCTGAAAATAAGGCCTTTTGGCATGAAGTAAGAGATACCATCAAACACTCTGCACACTTTTCCAAATGGAGTGCTCTTGTAGACAGGCTGGTGGATGGAGTCGAGAAAGACTGGAGCGGGGAGGTGGTTCCCAGGCTGGCATTGGCACTTAAAAGTGCTAAAGTGTCCTCTGAAGAAAGCACTGTTATTACAATGTCAGTGCCATGCAGTCCACAAGAATCCATGAAAGATATCACAAGGGGCCCATCAACAGACACACAGGGTGGAGAGTTGAAGATGGTGGAAAGCCCAGGTAAGTCACCACATGTTCAAGACTTTAAAGACTTATGTTTAAATGGAGCCTATTGCACCCGGATCAGCCACACACATTTGCGAGTGCACCTCACCAGTCTAGTAATGCTGCACTTTTTAAGAGGTGTCTGAAGTTGGGAGCACTGAGCAGCACAGAGAAAGCATCATGCCCCTTGCAATGTTCCTAGTCTTTGTCTTGCCTGAATCCTCTTTGCTGTGGTAAAAGAACCTCGAGTGACCAGTGTTGTCTCTTTCCTTCCAGCCACTCTGACTTCCTGTAAAAGAAGCCTTTAACTTAGTTTAAGCCAGGTCAGTTTCTTCCAATCAGATCCCCACCTCTTCAGAGCTCTGTAGAGAATAGAGGAAGAACTTTTAATAAATACTGATATTGCTCATTGTGAGGACTGTGCTGTGCATTAGTATTCCTAAAAGACAATTGTGTTGCATGAAATTACATTTTCAGCATTAGGTAGACCTCTGTAGGAAATCCTCAAATATGTCAGGAAGGTAATGACACTGATTGAAGTGCTAGCTGTGACAGCCTCAGAACCTGGGGAGGAATCTCCAGAAAGCACCTGACAATTGGGTATGGGTGGCCAACTGTATATTCAAAGTTGTCTTCAGGTGACATGGGACAGAGAAACAGAGAAGACCTTATTTCTCACAGCACAGCTAGCTGGGAAGACACAGACCACAGATAGATTCTGTTGGACTAACAGTGCCAGGGAAGGCCTGAACCACAGTCAGTCTGCCTGCATCTACAGATGTGCTCAAATATCTGTGAATCATTACCCACACATGAACATGCACATTCTGAAAAATGCACAGATATCATTGAAATGTGCAAACACATGGTTCATATGAGACTGAATTCAAAGGGGAAATCATGAATACTGAAGTAAAAAAAAAAGTTCTCAAATATGTCACCTAATTACTTTATTACTTTTATTTTTTATTTGTATTATTGGCTTTACAGCCTAAATAGGCCTCAGTTGAAATCCTGGACTCTCACCGAGGAAATGCTTAAAATCCAAATATGCTACTATTGGACTGGATTTTTACAAGTTTCTAAATTATTGGTTGGTTCTTGTCTGGGCTGGCATGAGTCAAATGTCTACTTGAATGCCAACCTCAAGCAAATTACATTTCCCTTTTTAATTATGAATTGGTGAGAGTCAGACTTTCCCAGCTGTGGGCCTGTGTATTCAATAACCCACATATTTACAGATGAGTATAGAGGGTCAGTCTTACAGATCCTTAAGCCTGTGCATGTAGCAGTCTACACATCTGCATAATATAACATGGGAGCAGAAGTAAGCTATGCTGTTCCTTTTGGAATGTAGAAACAACTAGGAAAGAATGAGTGGTCTCAGCTGAGTTGTGAAACCTGTCCCAGACACTTTGCTGAGTTTAGTGCACCATCTTCACTCAACCCTGGAGTCTAGAATGCATCATTTCTTGGTTGTGTGTGCACATGATGTTCTAGGTTCTCAAAGGTCTCCCCCATCGCTACAACATGCCCTATTTGGGACTGTCAATGGTGCTGTGACCTTGAGAAAGACTGTGTATGTTTCCATGTAATTTCAAACTCTTAAAATTTGACTGTGTTTCTGGTCAACACGACATAACATGCCCTCTAAAAGCTTTCTTCTAAGTCAAGATATGGAATGATAGTAGGTAGGGTTAGTCTATGTCAGAAAGGCATAGGAGAAGAATGTCACTCTTATAAGACTCAGTCTCAAGTCAAATGAGGACTCAAGGAAATGTACCTCCAGACCTGAGAGTGCAGAGGCCACCAGACCTGAAGAGCTGAACCATGGACAAAGAAGACATGTCTGTTTGAGGAGAGTCGTGTTGGAAGTGTACCATTTTTTCTGTGTGTTTGTCCTATTGAGCTTCCAAAGGGGTACATGTTACCCTCGTGAGTTTAGAGGGGACTTTGACCACGGAGTCTGTGAACCCACAAAAAACCTTATTACAGGCAACTCTCAGTCACACCTAGAAATAGGTTCGTCCATCCACTCTAGCCAACATTGAATTCCATGCTCACATTGAACTCTGGCCAGAGCTTTGAGAAGAAACTCCTTGCCTGCTTTGTTCTTCTATTATATGTAGAGGGCTCCTGGAGAGATACCCCAATATCTTTGTGATTTTCCTCCAGGCCACCATGCTGAGTTCTGCTCAGGGACACCAGGTCCTGTAACCTCAGACTTGTCTCTCTTTTCCATTGCAGTTCAGAACTTCGGAGGCAAAGGCCTCCGAACTGTGGTCATTCCAAAGGACCTTTGTGATAAGTTTCTGCATTGTGCACGGAAGAACACCAGGAAAGGCATAGAGACATGCGGTGTATTATGTGGTACCATGGTAAATATATGAACACTCCTTCCTGATCTGAGGCTGTTTCTTTTTCCCCTTCGGCTGCCCATGACTCCCAGAGAATATATCTTGGGGCTGTATCCATACATATCCCTCAACAGAAGGAACCATGTGTGAAATGACATTAGCTAACTTGAATTTTATGACTTTGTATTAGGTTGCTTTTCAGAGGTCCTTGACTTGAACATGTTCATTCAGTGGCATAGTTAGAAATTTTCATTCTACTCATGGCTGGTGCCTGTAATCCCAGTCACTGGCAAACTGAGATGGAGGCCACCTAAAAGTTCAACTCGGCTCACAAACAGAATGAGACACTGAAGTAAAAGCAGCTTGACTTGGAGACAGGAATGTGAGAATGAGGAGTGGAGACAGCACCTTGGCGAATTATAAAAGGGAACACTCAAAACTTTCTGTGGCCTGGTGATTGCCTACTCTGTGGTAATGCATAGAATAGAAATTAAACACCTCAGGACCTGTGAGCAGACTTAATGCCAGCTGCAGACAAATCCCTTGATCTAGGTTGTGCGATGGGGAGACATCTCATGCTCACCTTATCATGTCTGCATTTATATGGAATCCCAGCTAAGAATAGGAGCAGTCAAGTTGGGGAATCATTTGGGTGAGGGAGAATGATGAGGGTCATCCACTGGGGTGAGGGCTTCACTTATTTATGGGAAGTGGGATTGGCAGTAACTGTAACTAGTTGTTTCCTTGTGGCAGGTCAAAGAAGAATACCATGTGACCCATGTAATTATTCCTGTGCAGACAGCAGGCCCTGATTATTGTTATGCCCAGAAGGAGGAAGAAATATTTTTTTAAGCAAGAGGAACTGGGCCTTCTGACCTTAGGTTGGATCCATGTAAGCAAATTGATCTCACTGATGGCGAGCTGCTCTTCCAAGTGCACAGCCCAGATCTGTGTTTTCATAGCCAACACATTGCAGTTCTTCAGTCTCTTTGCACATACACTTACAAGTGTTCTAGTGTTTAGTCAAAGGCACATTCCTTTGTGAATTTCAGCTTTACTAATTTACATCTTAATCAGTGTAGTTTTTCAATGTTCCACATCCTTGTGAGTGGGTTGTGCATTTTTGCCTCCCTAGGAGGTAGGAAAACATGGTGTAGGCACCATCTACCTAAGAGCTACATGGAAGTACTTCACTGAGTCAAGAGAGATCACTCTCATGATTTGATTTTGCCTTTATGAAGACGTACTTGTTTTGTGTACACCCAAGGAGCTTCATCATGCAAAGTTGAATCCACATTTGCTTATTTATATACAATGTCAGATGGAATTATGTTCTGTGAAGCTCCAGGAAGGCAGGAGATAATCCCCTGGAGGCTTTTATTTGCAGAGATTCAGAATACCTGATAATGGTGAGTGTGACAGCAGGAGAAGTGACTTTCTGACAGCTAACAAGACCTAATGGGGACTGCTTCAACACATTGGGGGGATTCTAGATCAAAAGGCTTCAGGAGAACTGCTCATGTGGTTCCCAGAAGCCACAGAGGCGGGACAGTAAGAGAGAGAATTCAGAATGTGACCCAAGGGCCATCTCCATCTGCAAGGGCATTCAGTTCTCATGCTGGAGATGGAGTTCATTGAGGAGTTTGGCCTCTGAGCTTTAAGCAGGCCATGGTACCCGAGACGGCAAGGTTTAACTAATCCACAGATAACTGAGTATACCGTCAGAATACTGGAATCCTATCATTCTGGAGGTAAGACTTCTGGATGATGACTTCGGCACCAAAATGTAATAAACAGAAAGATGCTTGAAAAAAAAAATGTGCTGAATTCATGACTATGGGGGAGTCTCACAGGACTGTCATGTTGTGTCATCATCTAGTAGATCTTAGAGGATAGAAGAGTCATGAGTCCACTCTATGCAGAACTGGTTAAGAGAGTCTTCAAATGTACATGAAGGGGGAATTGGCAAGATCAAGTTTTTTATTTTGTTGATTTTACCAATTTTTACTTCCTTTCCTTTTACAAATGTATATTTTAAAATATAGCTAACTTGTAAGTATGCATCTTTGTGAATAATACACTTAGAGAAGGAAACAGGAACCACCCAAGAGCTGGGTCCAGGTTTACAACTTCCTTCCTGTGAGATTGATCAACTTCTTCTTCTAATCATCTCTCTCTCTCATTTCATTAGAATTCATATACTAAGTTTGCCTTCCTTCATGATATCAGTATTTCAGTACTGCTTGTGTCTTGAAATGTAGAGGTTAGATATTTGGTTTTTACATCTGGCTTGCTTGTCTTAACATCTGCAATGTTCACCCCTTTGTGGCATGCAGTTGCCTGAGGTGTGCTTGAACCTGGTTGGCAATGGAGGAAGGGAGGGAAGCGGTATAAGTTAATGCAACATTACTAGGTACAGTACCCCAAAATAAGACCATATGTGGCTTCTCTTCACATAGGAAGATATCCCACAGCTCTTTATGGCAGGATGGAAGGCAGGGAACTGAAGATCCACAGAGATTCTTGAACTGAAGTTTTAAATAATTTGCGAACTCTTGGTTAAGATAGAATAGAATGTACTGATGACAGCAGGGGAAGGAGATGTAGATTAGAAGCTGAAGCACAAACCTTGGAATGGTTACTCTTAAGGCATCAGGTGTAATTAGGCATGGATGAATACAAGTGTAGGTCTAGTGAGGGAACAGCTAAGAGTAACTGTTTAAAGCTCAGCTTCATTTAACCTTGTAGATGAGGTGGCCAAAAGATATCATTTCCTCGTCCTCTCCACCTAGCAGACTAGAGATGTTTCCAGCTTGATTTCAGGTGTCATTGTGGGAGGCAGTGGTTGAAACTACTTGGGACCTGCTGTGTTGCGTATGTCATGGGGCTTACTGGGATTTCTTGAATTCTTTTGTCTCCATAGACCCATCCAACCCAGACAGCCTTTTTGTCGAGTGTGGATGCACACACACATTTTTGTTATCAGAAGATGCTGCCAGAATCAATTGCAGTGGTGTGCGCACCCAAATATAAACAGTGAGTATGTAGAATTTAAGCCTGGGCAGTACAAGAACAAAATCCTCTATGGCTCAGAACACTGCAAAAACATAGTAATATCCAGAGGGTCTTAACCGAGTGCTATAGAAGCCGCCATTTAAGGTGCACATTCAATCTAACAGCAGCTGCTGTTAAAAGATGTGCTGACACCACTGTTGGTTTTCTAAGACAAAGCACCAAGAAGTGACCTCAAGAGTCAGAGGTTGAAGATATTCCACACCAAAAACTGCCAAAGAGGGTCATTGTCAATGCCACATTAGTCTGCATTCCTCAGCAGAGCTAGTGTTGGGAAAGCAGTGTATCATCCTGCAAAGTATTTTTGTACTCTGGATAATGTCTCACAGGAATTAGTGGTCTCAGGTATGAGCACAATCCTACTTATTGCTCAGAATGATTGCCCTGAACAGACCTATTTTTTTTTTGGCTTGATTCTTCTTTGTGCTTAATTCTACTGTTGAGTATTTTATTTCTTTAAGTCAAACTACAAGAAAAGGACCATGAGAGAATAAAGTCACAGAGAGAGATACACATAATGAGTAGAAAAAGGAGAGGAATGAGAAGGAGAGTAAAGAGAGGAAGAGAAGGGAGGGAGGGCAATTAGGACTATGACAAAGAAGATCTAACAGAACTTCAATGATAGTGTTCACAAGGAATAGAAGGAAGATATACACATCATCTGTGCGGGAGGAAGAATTGTGCAGATCAGAGCAGAGACAGCAGGAGAGCAGGGGAACAAGTGTAGGTGTGAAAGAGAAAGAAGAGAGGACATAGATAGGAGAGGAGAGAGAGGGAGGAAAGAAAGGGGAAGGGGGAGAGAAGAAGAGAGAAAGAGGGAGAGGAGAGAGAGACGAATGAGTGTTGTGGGGATTTCTGTTTGACTGTGAGTCTGCCTTTCTCTTTTCAGAACAGGAATTTTCACACTGACAACTTTTGGATTAAAAGAAATATCAAGCTGCCCCAGGAGGGGATTCCATCCCCATAATCAGGACTCAGCTCTTTTCTGTGTACGTATCTGTGCACAGGAGAAGAAACATAATAACATTGTGATAATACCAAACCCTGTCCCGTAAAATTTATAAGAGCCAGGGATGCAACCACAGAGATTCAAGGAAGCTTGAAATCCTGGAATCAGAATGCTAAGTCTAAGAGGTAGAACACTCTGTGTGTGATTATATGTATCATAATTAATATCTATATGCATCTGTATAGACTTTTCATCACACTCTGATCCTGACGGAAAATAAGACTTGTACACATTTCAGCTCTACTTTTTAAAAGATATATACACTTTTATATTTCATTATATTTATTCCTGTACTTTCATTGTGTAGCCTTTAAAAACAGACCCTGTTTTTATTTTAATTCGTTTTCTCTGTGAATTTGCACATGGGAGTTTAGAGCCTGTGTGGTAGAAGATGTTTGCAGATGCCCTAGATATGGAGCAAGGCAGTAAGCACTTCCTCCTTCCCTGCAAGAATAGTGGGTGTTGTTAAATCCAGAACTATTCTCCAAGCCCCACTTTGTAACTCATAGTTCAAACCAGGGTGATCAGTTTTTTTGTAGACAAAACCTTTCTACCAGAACTGTTCAAAATTACCTAGCTCCATTTTGGAGTACACTAATGTTGTTTTTGAGATACTAAAAGATATTGCTGATTTAAAAAATGAATTATCTATAACATGAGTTCCCAAGTTGCCAATTTTAATGACCCCTTTCATGGCGAAACACACCCATAACATAAGCTCTTGGGCAGCTGCAGTAGGAGATCATCAATTTGAGGCCAGTTGATGTTACATAATAAGACTTTCAGACTGATGATTACCTATCATGTTGTAGACCCAGAGTGACCATCCCCTCAGTGTCATTAAGGTCACCAATACAATCTGATTGATGTAATGACACCCCTCGAGGTGAATTGGGTCTCCTTTGCCATCTGATGGACATTATGACTCCAATGGAGCACTGAACGTACGCATCTCTAACAACAACCACAACAACAAAAAAGCAACAACAACAACAACAAAATCTATTTGCTATGTGACTCTGGAAAATAGGTGGCAAAGATCCTGAGTTACATTGGGATGTACTCTATTCATGAGGCATGAGGTGAACTAGGTGGGAGTGTTGGGGGCCAGAACATGTGACATTACTTCTAAGGACATCAAGATTTCACCTCTTGGCTGAGAACTGTCTGGCTGCAATGAACTTCTTCAATCAAAGGCTTACTGCTCAGGATGTGGCTCAGTTGTGAGAGTGTTCTAATTTTAAGCATTCGGATCTCAACTCGTTTCCCAGCACTGATGAAAACAGCTGTGCTTATGATTGCCTATAATCCAGCACTGGGGAGCTCGAAGCAGTAGAATATTGTCAGGATCCCCCGGCTTACCTAGGCTATGTGTGCTAGCCTATGTCACAAAAGGATCTCTTTTGGTATAAATAAAATGTACAACTTGTTTCAAAACTGATTTCCAATCCCTAACAATATTTCCCTTTTTCCAATTGCAGGACTGCAGTCATGTCACCATCCAAAACAGCAGGGTGACAATCACGGATTTGCGATGAGTAAATCCCACTGACCCACCTCAGTGGGAGCCTGTGTGTGTGTGTGTGTGTGTGTGTGTGTTTGTGTGTATGAGTATGTGTTTAGTGCATTTGTGTGTGTGTGTGTGTGTGTGTGTGTGTGTGTATTTTGTGTATATGTTACTGAATGTGTGGTGGTGTGTATCTGTGTATGTATATTAACCTGTGTCATGTATGTTACATCAGTGTTAAGGATGTCAATGGTATGGTAGGTATTTATGGCACACTGTGTTCATTCACAGAGCCCAGATGAACTTAGTTTTACATTTCTGTTTTAGCAATTAGGAAAAGCTTCGATAAAACACAGAAGATTGTCTCACATGAAGTCAAGCCCTCTTGCGGACAAACCCTGAGTCTAGATGTGAGATCATAGGAATTTCTTTCATTTCAAGGTGAGGTGGCTATATTTCTGACTCGTCAGTAATATCTTTCTTTAATAATGCACAAAATGACAAATGCGATACAGCAATATGGACAAAGCCATCAGCTCAATCATGAGCATTGCAAAGGAAACGTAATCTACAATGTGTTTTAATTTATGACATTTGATATATTCATGGCTGCATTTTGAGGTGAAAGATCATAGCTCTTTCGAATAAGGAGAGAAAAATTGATCAAAGATTGCATTCTACTAGAATTACAATTCTAAATTGTGAATGTAATTTTCTGTTTTTGTTTCAGCGTCTTGTATTTGTAATGAGACCCGATGCTAGAAACCCTTTGACTAACAACATTCCCTGACTAAAACAGACTGTATGTAATATTTAACATAAAAGAGGTATGTGTATAAATTGAGAACGAAAAGTACAAAATGCAAGTTTTTAAAAATCATTTGATATTAGGAATCATTTACAGATTATATACACTGTAAAAATGAATAAGACAAGGTTTACATATTTTATGTCAACAAAGTATAATAGTACATCCAAGAACATAATGGGATTTCAAATTTAATAAAGATTGCTTTTATTGCATTTTAGAACCACAATGTTAGAAAGGATTTGAACATGACTTGTGGCCCCTCTTTTCCGAGTACCACAGGGAAACCTTTTCAAGACGACAAGCTTCCTGGTAAACATTTTATTCTTACATCCATCCTTACCTTCAAATGTCCCTCATAGCGAAGCAAAATTTATTCCCATTACCCAGATATACAATCTTCTGAACCAATTTTGATTTTCTGTGCAAATATTCAGCCATACATCATTTCTCTACATGAAATCTTATAGTAAATCTATAGTTAGGTTATTCATATTTACTAATTATACCCTCAGATGACATCTTAATAGTTTTCATTTGAATTAGTCATATGGTCTATGAAAAATTTAGTGAATTCTGTTTTCTTTTTATATTTATATATTAGAAAGAGCTTTCTAAATCTATAGCTGTCACATACCAGTTGTCTTCCCATCCATCGTATTTACAAATTGTTCTATTTGTCTGGCTTGCATTATGCATATAAAACTGTTTACATTTTGTTTTCCTTCCATTTGAATTGAAATTATCCTATTATTGGGGAATGATATAACAATTAAGGTTCCATAACTTACTGAGTTTAAGGTGTATTTCTTCTTCCAAAACAATTTGTATCATTGAAGATCATTCAATTAGCATTAGTAAATTATTAAATTACTAAGGGAATAACAGTACTTAGTGAATGTACAATTTCTTCTATTGAGAAGATAATTGTCAAGATAATTTGGTCCAACTCTAAACTGTTGCTTGTTTGAATTTTTATGCATGTGTAGGTGGGAAAGACTGATTGCATATCCAGTACTGAGGAGACCAGGTAATGGAGAAAGCAAAAGTGTTAGTTGTTGATAATGGCAGTTGACAAAGCTTGTAATTTACTAAGTGGTATTTGTAGATGTCAGACAATATAAATTAGTAGGAACAAATTAATTACAAATTAACTAATAGGCATAAGTGAAGAAAGATACTTTCACGATTGCTGTGCAACTGAGCTCACGCTCAGAATTAGTCACTACAAGTTCAACAAATTTAGTTATCCTCTGTGCAGCTGTGTCTTCATATGTAAGGATGGAATAACATCTCGGTGAGTAGGTGTTATAGCAGAAGAAAATATATCATATAATTTACTATAGTCAGTCTTTAATATTTGCAAGGCACATATCTTCATACATTTTTGTCTTCTGTGCTCATTGTTTCACGGTTCTGCACTTATGTGTAGACAAAAACTTTATAGCATTCCTTGTGAGATACAGTGAGCAGAAAGCAGATGTCCTCTGGACTGAGCAATGGATGTGGGACACATGAGGAACTTCAGACTGTTTCTCCATGAGATCTGTGCATGCTCATTCTCTCTGCAAACTGGAGCACTCTCAACTTTACATCAGTTCAAGTAGTGTTCTGATAATCTACTTTTCCAAATTTGTACTGCATAAGTAATAATACTCACCCAATTTGTAGTATAATAAGCATTCAACTCATGAACCAATCACTTTTATGCTACAAGGATGATGTTTGTCTTATTTAATTCTTTACAGAACAAGATTTGTAGGATGAGTGCCAATTGAATGTGACTTTCTCTAGAAGCTGGCATTGTGGGCCCACAGATCAGTACACATAAAATAGGTCATTCTGGAAAGTTTCTTACTTAGGCCACGTACCTATATCTCAAGTGCTTATTAGGACAGATTGCATAGTTCAATCTTGAATTCATGTTTTCCTTCTCTCATTTGTAACCATGTGAACCTCCTATACATAATTTATTTTCATAAAAAATAATAATTATCAAGAGTGACTTCTATGGTAATTTGAAGCTTCTGGATTCTTTATCAGTCAAAACACGCTAATTCACTTCACCTCTGAATATATAGGTATCATTTTAGAAATGTAAGTTTTGGGACTTGCATTATTTGTTGATGTTTTCCCTGATGGTATTTTAGCTTTGCCAAATTATGTTTCTAATATATTTCCTTGGAATCTTATTTGTATCGTATTTTGTAAATAGGTCATTCACTGTGATCTTCTCAGCCTATATCATACTGTGCATCGTGTAGGATAAAAGTCATAGAGGTTCATGTGACTCAGTAGGAGGAGTACTTACCCAATATTTGTAAGAATCTATATTTATTAGAAAATTTCTTCAGAAAAAATGTCAAATTATTAGAAATACCTGTGGTGTTCTTGTCTGTAGAAAGATTTTTAATGGTTTAGGTGATTTCTAGTCTAACCATAAAAGCCAGATTTGCATCAGAATTCTGATGTGTTTATTTCCCCCCTCTTGATTTATGTGGGATTACAAATATCTATGATTATGCCACCAGTAAATTTTTCATAACTATTTTTGTTTCCACAGAAAATGAAAAGATGTGGATTCCTTCCAGACTAATGTGGTTTGATCACGCCAGACCGCCTGAAACAGAGTACAAGCTGATCCTACATTCAAAACAGCTGGACAAAACAGCCCTAGAGACTATAGCCAGGATATCTGAATCTTCTTGGAATCCCCCAAGACAGCATCCCTTACCAGCAGGAAGTAGTTTGGAAAGAACGACGCCCAAATTCCCAAATATTTGTATAAATGTTTGTTTTCATTTAATTGGACTTTGTTATATAAAATTAAATTAAAAAAAAGAAAAAATATTTCAAAATAACTATATTTTTTACAAAAAAATAACTTTTTCTTGCCGAGTCAAAAACCACTTTCTAGTAGTTGTACCTAGACATCTGAGACAAGGAAGTGTTAAGTGCTACATAAGGTGTATAGACGAAACAGCGCTTCTATTCAATTCAATCATTGTGTGTTTGTTCTAAAGTGACCTTTAGGATAAATACATCAATTTTTCATCAAATCACTCTCCTGAACACTGAAAGTATGTTTGACAGTGTCCTCAAATGCTGCCAAGAACAAGCAGTCATGTATTTCATGATTCAATAGGATTTATTTCTCCCTTCCAGGCCCACCTTTGACAACTTGACTTTGGTTCTGCACAGTTTAAAGGAAAGTAAGTGTGATACTTATTTTTCTCACTGTTGTCACAAACCCCATGTTCTAAGCAGCTGGAGAGGAAGAGAAATTCATTTGGATCACAATATACAGATAATACAAAAGGAAACCAGTGAGTGGTGATCGATGTACAAGCCAATTCCTCACAAAAATGCCAAAATTTAGTGCTGGGAGAGAATTGGACCTTGAATGGGTTGATATCACAAACCCCTGAGATTCAGAAACCATTTTAGAAGAAGGTTAGGAGGTGTGTAAGAGTTGAGACTGTGGACAAGGGCAGCAGCAACAGCAAACATTTGTAGAAATGACAGAGCAAATGTGACCTGCACATGACCTGCACAGAACTTTTCTTGTCAATGTTTCTCATGGTTGATATGGGACCCAACCTGAGGGACAGCAGTCTGTTAGTGATTGCTAAGAAATGGGTGCCATTTTCTTTAGTGGTGCAGCCCCTGACATAAATGCTCTTTTCTCAGGAAATGACACACTGGACACTTAGGCAAGAAGCTGCAATTAGACTCAGCATTATTATATTACAGAAGACATGAAAGTGGAAAGGAATGGTGGTTTCAGCAAGAGAGGGAGAAGTATGACAGTGGGCAGTGAGAGTAATATCTAAAATTTATTGTATAATCTCTGACACTGTCACATAAAATAAGAGAATAAAATAAGATGGGCTGATACTTTATTTAGATTTATTAAAGTTTGCCTGAGGATTCAGAAAGCTAAGTCACAAGCCATAGAAGTCAGGCACAGGTTTTCAATCCCAGGTCTCCAGATTAAGAAGTAGATGGATTTCTGTGAATGCAAAGCTACCAAGATCAACACAAGCTTGATCCAGTCCTAAAGAGGAACAATTGACACAAAGACATTCTCAGCACCAGGAATCATGTGCCTTTAAACCCAGCACTAGAGGGGTATAAAAGATAGATGTAGAGATTTTAGTAGTATATCATGTATTTATTCTCCAGCCACAATGAATATAGTAAGACCCTGAAGTCTCCGTATTCTCTAGCCACACTGAGGAGAAGTTATATATATTCTGAAGGTTGTTGTGAGCCAGAGTAGCCTTCTATTCTGAGGTAGAGAAGAAGTTGTGTTCAGCTGCTTTGCTTTTCTGATCTTCAATTGAAGGTTAACCCCAATATCAGTCTCTGGCCCTTTTATTTTTCATGCTATAGAAAGGGGGAAAGGGAGGAAGAAGGAAGTAGGGAGGCAGGAGTGGTGGAATGAAAGAAGGGCACCATGGATATTGTTTTATGTATAAAGGGCATGAACCAGATGATGATGGAGTCAGAAGGTCTTTCCTGGACATCATGTACAGGTTCCTTGGAGTTGCTGGAGAGAGGAGACACATTTGCAGAGTAATGCATATTGGTAAAGGATGGAGCCAGCAGGACGAGCCATGAAGAGGAAACCGGATGCAGAGAGCTGATGGGGCCAGGAGGACCAGTGATGCAGAGAATTTTGATCCCAGGAGCCAATGGAAACTGGAAGACCAGCTAGGGTGGAGGTGTCAGGGGAGGAGATACATAAAACTGTTCAGTAACAAAGTATCCCAGACAGTCTCCCTCCAGTGACATAGATCTCCAACATGTCCCCCCATCTCTGGATGAGATTGATCACAGTGAGGATGTCAGTGTCCCCATCTTACCTCATTATTGTACTTTCTTTTCTCCTGGCTTTTACAGCTAGGTATTTGTTATGTTGTTATCTGAGAAGAGCCAAACATAATCTGGTTGTTTCCTAATTAACTGAGTAAATTATGTTTTCATTTTCCCTTTATTTTACTAATGTTTAAGTCTAAAATGTCTCCATACTCATCATCATCTTTGTTGCTCCATCTTCCTCTTTGCTTGGAAGATATATATATATATATATATATATATATATATATATATATATGTATATGTATATGTATATGTATATGTATATGTATATGTATATGTATGTATGTATGTATGTATTTGTATATGTATATGTATATATGTATATATATGTATGCATATATATATACACACACATATGTGTGTGTGTATACAGTCTTATATGTTTGTGTCTCAGTGTGTATAAACTTATATGTGTTTATGTATATATGTGTATATATAATACATACATATATATACATATATAGGTGTTTGTGTTTGTAATCATATTTGCATGTATATTCTTGTGTGTATGTGTGTGTCCCAACACAGCTGAAAATCTCAGCCTTGCTTAAGTTTTGCTACTTCTCTTTTCTCTTCTGAATTCCAATTTAAATACACTATGATAAATCAACCAATGATAATTTTTTAAACAATATATATTTTTTTAAAGAGAGGGTTTCTTTGTGGAACTTGGAGACGGGCTTGACTAAAATCAAGAGTTCTGCCTGTCTCTGCCTTCCATGTGCTGGGATTAAATGCATGTGCCACCGTTGCATGGCCTTTTTACATTTTTATTAATTTATCTTTTACATTCCAAGGCCATTACCTCCCGCCATGTCTCTCACAATTCACATCTGCTCCTCAGAGGGTAACACCTCCCCTAGTAATTTTACTAAGTCATCTCACTGAGGCATGAAAATGGCACCTCCATAGCACCCACACACCTGTGTCTCCTCTGAACAATTGATCTCTCCACAGAATGGGCTCCGCTAAGTCAGTTTGTGTATTAGACTTGGATCTTGGAACCCCAGCCAGTAACCTCATATGTGTCCCATCTACACCATTGCCACCTTTGTTAAGGGAGTCTAGTTGGGTCTTAAGCAGATTCCCCTTTGTCAGACCAGAGTCAGTGATCACTCACTATCTTGTATCAGCTGACTCTGTGAGTTTCCCCTTCTCAGTCTTGTCTCCTTTGTTCATACTATTACTCTTCCCTCACTTCGTTTGTACTCAGGAGCTTGACCCAATGAATATTGAAGTGACTAGAGCCTCACCCAGCTATGAGACGCTGCAGAAGACCCAGCAAGATATAGGTTTACCAGCATGTGCTGACCTTTTGTCTAGCTTCTGACCTTGCCTGACCTTGCTGAACCTTGCCCCAGTCACAAGGAAGCCAGATCTCTCCATGAGGCAAGGAACCAATCTGAAGTTAGCTGGCTGGGTCTGAATACTTTATAGTATGCGAAGTACAGAGCATAGCAGCCTCCATGGTAGGCCTCTAAACATGGCAACAATTTCTGCAGGGGTAGTTGGCCAATCAACAAAGGACACGCTGCCCAAGCCTGGAGTCACACACCCTGAGACTGTTGCAGACTCCAGACACTCCCCTTCCTCTACCACAAAGAATCCCCTGCTCTATCATCCCTCTGGCTGCTTCTCAATCCACCCAATTTGTCAGATGGAGCGAGGACACAAGTTAATACAGTTAACTAATCAATTAAAACTCTTTGCTTTTGCATCAGATCAGTTCTCTTGGTGATTTTTGGATTCAGAATTTGTGCACAATAATTAGGTGTGGATTTATGCATCTGTTTCCATCTGTTTCTAGAAAAGGGTTGTAGGTTCTCTGGGATTGTGGATTGTAGACTTTGTATCATTTGCTTTATGTCTGGTATCCCCTCATGAATGATTGTATACTATATTTGCCTTGTGGGGTTGAAAGTGATTTTTTCTAGTTTTTCTCACTTGCCTGCCAATTTTGGATGCTTTTGTTTCTTAACATTGATTAGTAGTCCACTGTGTAAATGTACCACACTTTCCTTATCCTTTCTTTGGTTGACAGACATCTAGGTTGTTTCCAGGATCTGGCAATCATGAATAATACTGCTATGAACATAGTTGAGTAGTTGTCCTCTTTATGTGGATGTGCCTCTTTGGGAACATGCCCAAAAGTAGTAATGGAGAATCTTGATATAAATTCATCTCTAGCTTTCTGGGAAATCTCCACACTGATTTTGATACCAGTTGTAAGAGTTTGCATTCTTGCCAGCAATGGAGGAGTGTTACCCTTTCTCTACATCTTCTCCAGCATAAGCTGTCATCAGTGTTTTAGGTTTCAGCCTTTCTGAGATTATTCTGGTGAGACTCTTCTGTTTATATCTCTACCCCATTTTTAAAAATTAGATTATTTGGTGTTTTGGTGCCTAGTTTATTCAATACTTTGTATAATTTGGAGATTAGCACTCTATCAGATGTGGGGTTCCCATTCTATAAGAAACTGTGTTATCCTGTTGAAGATGTATTTTTCTTTATAGAAGCGTCTCAGTTTCAGGAGGTATCATTTATTAATTGTTGCTGTCAGTGTCTGTGCTACTGGTGTTCTGAGTCTGAAGTTGATTCTGGGCTGATGTTTCAGGACTAATTTTGAAGCTGCTGTCCCTACATTCTTCATGCACCACAGTGAATTAAATTTCCCCTGTTTACATATTGTCTTCTTTGTTAAAATTCTATTTCTTGTTTGTACTTTTTAATTGAACTGCACCCCATATAAAACTATATAGGGCAAGTTGTAGTTGCTGCCCTAGTATAACACTGACAGAGAAAACAGTTCCAGTGAGATATATATATATATTCACCCATTCCTCCAGTGCACCCTAGAAGGTTCTCCCACATAACACAAACTCTAAATGGAAAATGTATTCTGATGCCTTCATCTGTAGAGGGTCCCCTCCCTTGTGTCTTCCAATCCTGCCCATGTTTCTGCCTCAGTTCCACTCCATCATAACCTTTGAGACAAGATCTTTCCCTGAAGCTAGTTCTTGCAGATATACCCTCCCATGTGATTCAGGGAACCCTAAAGATCCTTTTGTTTTTACCTTCTTGGCTCTGGAATAAGAATCCTGTTCCACTCTGCTGGCTTTTTCCTAGATTTATGTATGGGACAGAATTCAGATCACTTTATTTACTTAAATTTTAACAATGATTTTAAAGTTATTATTTTAAAGTAAATAAATGCATTTATTTAGTGTAGAGACAGAATCTCTCTTTGTAGCACAGATTCTCCTGGAAGTACATCTTCAGACCAGGCTGGCCTGGAACTCACAGAGAAATACCTGCTATTGCCTCCTAAGTATTGTGAATAAAGTTGTTTGCCACCACAATCTGGCTACCGAAACAATTTTATTGAGTTAGTCATCTTCCCTGGCATGTTTCTCTATTTAAAAACACATGAATGAAATTACCAGTGTCATGTCCTTGTAATCGTTAACTTAATGGTACAAACTGAAATTCTATTGATTTCCATCCTCTGTTTATTACATGAGCAAACTATTTGGCGAGTATTAGCCTTTTGGTGACACTGGAAATAGCACTTATATGAGACAGCTCTAATAATTTTGCACATTCTATTAGCATAGATATATATGATTACTTATGGGCACATACCAGGAGTACAATTGGTGAATCAGAGTATGCATGTGTTATTAATTAGATGAATTTTCTCAAATATATCATGAATTGATTATATAAACACATAACAAAAATATACGAAATATCCACTCATTATTTTGGCGATTGTCAGTATTTTTAGTATCAAAAGTTTGTGGTATCAACTTACACACTTTTAAATAAATCTTAGTTAGGAACTGAGGGTGTAAATGAAATTTCTCGGGTGACAAATGGTATTAAATGAACATCATACATACATATGTACATATATATTACATATATACATATAGATATGATATTCTTTAGGCCTCAGAAAGTCATGCCCATTTAGAAATTAAATATTTAAACTTCTGTCTTTCTGTATTTCATACTAAAATATCTTAATTATATGGTTTCATGGGGTCTGTGTAGGGACTAGTAAATCCAACCTTATGTGGTTGTGTTCAGATGCTGAAACTGGAATCATTTATCCTCGCAAATATTCCCAGAGTCCCTCTTGTATTTTCTACCTTGTCCATAGCTCACCATCAGTCCCAAAGGACCAACATCTGGGAGTCAGTCACTGTCCACGGTGCTGTCAATAATGTGAAAAGAAAACGACTGTGCTTAACAATCTAAACATCATTGCATTTGTGTGGTTTGAAAATGCACATACTGAAATTCTGATGTAACACCAAACCTTATTCAACAGGTATAAATGAAACATTACATTTGACATATTTATGTGAATGCACTTGCTGTTCTCCTTCATGAGGAAACGTTTCTATGTTAGAGAAGGTGAGTGCAGTAGGGTTGGGGAGAGGATGGCGAGACTCATGAAGTAAGTGTTGGATAGATCCCTCTGTTTTTCAAATGTGGATCCAGGTACAGTAACACATGCTTTCAATCCCAACACTGAGGAGGCTGAGACAGAAGGGCTATTATGTGTGAAGCATCCCTGGGATACACACTGAGTGTAAATCTATCAAGCTTAAACACAGCAACGCTTTGTCTCAGAACAAGTGAGCCAATCAACACTCCAGGTGGAACATAACAATGAGATAGATACTCCATTCTAAGGTGACCTCCCTTTACAAAATCATTTACCCAATCCCCACATTAAGCTATTGACTCTGTGGGGCATTCAATCCATCCTCAGTGAGGACACTCATAGGAAGCTAACCAGGCAGGGAAGTTAAAAATACTGGCTTAGCTGGGAATGGTTGGAACATATATGATTTCCAAGAATACAAACCTCAGAGAAGACCCAGGACTATGAGAAGTCAATTTGAAGCTGGGCCGAGGTGGAACATGCCTTTAACAATTGCAAACAGGAGAAAGATGCCTGTGAGATTCAGGGTAATTTAGTCTACAGAGAAAATTTTAGAACATCAGAGAAACTGATTCAAAGAGCATGAATGAATGAATGAATGAATGAATGAATGTGAGAAGTCTGCTTTGGGTTAATAATATATTGAAGCTTTATTTGATAAGGAAAAAGCAGAAAACTGGAAGCAATCAGAATCCAGTGACGTTAATGTCAACATAAGAAGTATGGCTCCAAAGTTGAAGCTGGCCAACATGCCCTTGTAAAGGAGTACGTTTGTAAACTTGGAAGATGTTCATGTACAAACAAAATGACTCTTCTGCTGGTTAATGTTTGCCTTAAGGTTTACTATTACTGTGTAAAGACACCATGTCCATGGCAAGTCTGATAAGGAAACCATACAATTGGATGGGCTGGCTTACATTTTTGAACATTCAATCCATTAGCATTATTGTAAGAATCATGGCGGTGTGCAAGCAGACAAGGCACTGCAGGCTCTGAGCATAATACATTTTGCAGGCACAGGAAGCCAATGTAACACAACAGGCAGTATCCGGAGCATAAGAAGCCTTAAACTAGCCGACCCCCCCCTCAATTGACACACTTTCTGTAACAAGGCCAAACCCCCACAAACAAAAGATTCCCCAAATGGTGCCACTCCCTTCGTGATTATGGGCGCAAATATATTCAAACTACCACAGTGCTAATTATGAACTTGAGTCTAGGATCACCTGGATGATGTGCATGCCAGTGGGAAACCATCTTGATTACTTTAATTGATCTGCAAAGACCTGCCCATTTTGGTTGCCTCTCTTCCCTGAAGCCACGCAGGACTGTAGACAAGGAGAAAAAGTTCTGAGCAGTGGTTTAATCTTTCTCTGTTTCCTGATTGTGGTATAATGGACCAGTACCCTCAAGCTCCTATAGCTCTGACATTCCCTCAGCCAACACTCCTAGTCACAAATGGTGAGAGCTGGTTTAGAACTTCCAGTGCTATTGCCTCAAGCCCTTTGTGTTCCATTTAGAATACTCAGACAAGCCTGAGGTGGGATCTCCTTTTTCACCAGATTTTAACAAATATCCTTGATGTCAACAACCATCCTACCACCCACTCTTATTTAATTGTCTATTCCATCATTTCCTTCTGTAGTGTTGTCTGCTGACCCACTACACTAAGTGGTGCTCTGTGTCTGAAGGCCTAAGGAAATCTAGCTCTGAGTTTCAGAACTATGAATGAAGTCAAATTGGAAGCTGAAGAATTAATTCATTCCCTCTTTTAAAGAAGGGTCAAATCTTGTTGCTTTGCTCTCTCTCTCTCTCTCTCTCTCTCTCTCTCTCTCTCTCTCTCTCTGTCTGTGTGTGTGTGTGTGTATGTGTGTGTGTGTGTCTTTCATACACAGATCAGCACACAAAGATGCTCAGATATACAGGGTAGGGAGAGGTACACATTCATGTGAACAAGCAAACACACAAAGTATACAGTTCTGTGATGGTTTGTTTTTAATATCAACTTGACACAGACAAGAGCTACCTGTGAGCAAGGACAACTGACAAAAATGCCCCCCAACAGATTTTCCTTTTGGCAAGAATGTAGACCATTTTTTCATTAATGATTAACATTGGTGGGTCCATACCACAGGGAATGGTGACATCACTGCACTGCTGGTCCTGGTTTCTATAAGAAATCAGGCTGAAACAGTATTGAGAAGTAAGCCAGTAAGAGGTATTCCTCCAGATTTCCACATCAGTTTCTGCCTTGAGTTCTTGTATTAGCTTCCCTTAATGATGGGCTCTAAACCGAAAGACCTTTCATGCCCAATTTTGGTTTTGGCAGTGTTTTCTAAATTTTTTTTCCACAGCAATAGGATCTGTAAGGCAATGCTGTCCATTGTACAATTCAAATTATCTATTACTCCTGTTAAGTGCAGATTTGGGAACTTTCCTGGTTTTTGTTGATTTATGACCATTCTTCATTTTATTATTCAGGCTTTAATGTCCCTCTGTCTTCTTAAGCTTCTCCATGTGGGAATCCTAGTGAAACTTACCCTGCATACTAATGAATGCTTAGTTTCTTTGAACTTAGACTGTAAACCTCACCAGTTTGTGGAGATCTGGGATCAAATGTATTGGCTTTGCATTTGTGCACCTTTCTCAGACTCAGGAAAAAACTTGATGGCTGCACAAGTCTCTCAGCTCGCATAAGCAGGCAGTCAAAATGCACCAGCTGTTGGTATGAATGTGCAGTCTTTGAGTATAAACCTTACAGTGGAACTACTTTATCTCAAGGTAGACTGATGCTCATTTTTCTGAGAAACCACCATACTGGCTTCCTAGTTGGCTGTATATGCTTTCAATCCCACCAGCAATGGAGGAGTGCTCCACTTCTACAAATCCTCTCCAACAAAAACTGTCGTTGGTCTTTTTTTATTTAAGCCATTCTGACAGGTGTAAGATGGTATCTCAGAGTGGTTTTGATTTGCATTTTCCTGATGCAAATATAAAACCACCTGCATGTGAAACCAGCCCCTCTTTCTGTTCTGACTTCCTTGTGATAGACATTGGTTTTTGCAGTGATTATGTACTGGATTCCTCAACCATTCTAGTCTCAAATTTCAGTTCCCACAGGACCATTCTGTCCACTCACCCTTCTTCCTTCTGATCTAATTTCATTTTCTTTCTTGTGTATTTTTTCTGGTTGTGTGTACATGAACCAAATGCATGTCTTGTGCCGACGGAGTTCAGAAGAGATTTTCAGTTCACCTGGAACTGGAGTTATAGATTGTTGTTATGCAACATGTGATATCTTGGAGTTGATCCTAGGTCTTTTGAAAGATCAGCCAGTGCTCTTAACTGCTGAAACATCTTTCCTGTCCCTGCTCTTTACTATGATAGAAATATTACAAAAAAAGTGAGTTGTTCCCTAGACATTCAGAAGAGCTCTTCACATGAATATTTTCTTTATTTACAACAGTGTAACTAATTGTTTGAGCATTTTGATCATATTCACACCTCATCATTAACTCCACTCTCACCTCCCTACATAAACAACTTGAAGATTTTGTCTTCTTCTTCTTCTCCCTCCTCTTCCTCTTTCTTCTTCTTCTTCTTCTTCTTCTTCTTCTTCTTCTTCTTCTTCTTCTTCTTCTTCTTCTTCTTCTTCTTCTCCTTTTCTTCCTCCTCCTCTCTTCTCCTTCTTCTCCCCTTCATCATGTCCAGACTGTATGAGCAACTAGTATTGGGAATGACATCTGCCCTTGACTTTGGTTAAAGAGCATTCATGTCATTGAAGAGAACTGACCTTCTCGTAGTAGCCAATAATTTCCCATCTAGGGATTGGATTTTGTGCCTACCTCGCCGCTCCATGCTAGGGTTTTGTGTTATTTGAGCTTGAATAGATCTTATTCACATTTTCACAATTGCTGTGAGTTCAAATGTACAACATCCCTGCTGAATCTTGAAAATTCATTTCTTCATGTGATCCATCACCTCTACCACTTACATTTATCCTGCACCCTACTCCAAGAAGACCCCAGAGGCTTGGCGCATGGGGTGTGATAGGTATATCTAGGGAGGTATGTGTTTATTGTTCATTTTATTATCATACAAATTAGCCCTTTTTCATTTACGATGGGCTCTGTGGAATAGATCTTGCTAGAAGTCTGCTGTCTTGCCTCACTATCATTCAGACACTTCCCTGTGTTTGTAAACAATTGCTGAGTTAATACAAACAAGTTTGACTACAATCTGCAAGCCTATTTACTTAAAAGTAAAATTGATAAAAAATTTTAATGGATGCCAAATGTTTGTGCGAAGCCTGCCTGTTTTCCCTAAAATTACCCTCTCGAATCTTATCCCAAGTGTGTTAACAGTGTTTACTGATGGCTTCTCCATGGGAATAGCTGCGTATGAATGGAATAATGAAGTCACCAACTTTCAAACTGGGGCCTTGTCTGCTCAATTGACAGAACTATATGCTGTCATAGCTGTCTTCATTGCATTTTCAGATCAACCAATCAACATTTATATTGACAGAACCTATTTTGCATGATCAGTACCACTCTTAGAGACTATAGGTCAGGTAAAAAAAAATCTCTGAAACTGGTAATCTTTTAGGCAGCTAATTTCAGCCATTCTGAATCAGAACATTCCCTTTTATTTATGGGCCACCCTCGTGCTCATTCAGGTCTCCCTGGATCCTTATCCAAAGGGAATAACAGCTGATCAAGCAACCCGATCTTTTTTGGCTCTGCCTTCTGATTCCACTCAAAACACAGGCATCGAAGCAGCATTCAAAGGGCACTCCTTACCTAATTTCAGTGCCCATACTCACACACACACACACACACACACACACAGAGAGAGAGAGAGAGAGAGAGAGAGAGAGAGAGAGAGAGAATGGTAGGGTGAGGATCCCCTCTTATTGTAGAAGCCGGAGGAGCCCTTGTGACTGAGGGGGCAGGGATGCCCAGTGAGACAGTGAGACTTGGAATTTTGAGGAATTCACAGTCTGAACTGGAAGACTAGGCAATGTTGAGTGGCAAGGCCTTTAGAAAAGATGGATATACCTCTGTTGCTCTGGGTTAATGTCAAACAGTCTCATGTCTCTCCTCTGTTTGGCAGAGAGGCCTTTGGATTTCTTCTGCTGCTGCTTTGGCTTTTGGAGAGTGAAATATTCCAAGACTACAGCCTTGCTCTGCAGATGGCTGTCAGAGTCTAGTTGACTCAAGTGTTGTCTTCTCTGCCTCAGGAAGGCCCTCACAAATGCCTCAGCCAGCTAGCTTCCCAGCTCCTGCTCAGAGACTTGGTGGTGTGGTCACCTGTTATGGTCTCAGACACCAGGACCCTCATACCCCATTCCTGAGAGTCACCATCTTTGCCTAGCTTTCTGTCTGTCCAAATGTTTGCTCCACACAACAGCCAAGGCGTAACAGTAACGCTCACGCTGTGACACTACCATACTGCTGCCTGGTCAAACACTGACTTGTTGTCCTGCATCTTTGAGGTTCCTCTTGGGAGCATTGAAAATCCTTTGTAATGCAATACTTCTCTAGCCCTGTGCGGAAGGAAGGTTGAAAAATGGATGAGCCGGGTCATTTAATAAGTCAGGACCACAAGACTAGACTTAAGGGAAAGGGAGCTGGGCTTTTTAGGGAAATGAACCATTCTAGCACCAGAAGAAACTGCCTGGGCTTGCAGGGAGGACAAGGAGAAGGAAAGGGGACACTGAGCACCAAAGTCCTCTGTCCTTGTTTTTCAATCTTGCAGACCCCATGTGGCTGCTATTGGGGAGGTGTCCTCCACCCCCACTTTGAGGCACAAATGTGAGTGCATCTCGGGCATTACTCACTCTCAACAATACCACACGCAATATTAAGTCACAAGGGTTCCTAGGAAACACTAAGTGAAACTACTTCACAGTTGCAGTCTTGTAACACTGTAGTACCACCTCCTCTCCAGTGGGGGCAGCAACAGCCTATTCTTCCCTGGACAGCAGGTACCTCACTTTGCTGTCATCTGCTGCAATCCTGGGTAGTGCTCTTTCCTGAACCTACCAGTTGGGGAATATTATTTTAAGTTGTATCTTTTTTTTTTTATGCTGAATTTGTTTAACCCTGTGAAGTTGTGTAATTGTGCTTTTCTAAAACAGGAGATGGTCTAATAAAGAGCTGAAGGACAATAGCGAGGCTGGAGAAAGGACAGGTGGGCTGGCAGGCAGACAGTATACATAGAAGGAGAACGGAGAAAGAGAGGAAGTAAGAAGCAAACAAGGGGAGGAGGGTGACATGGACAAGCCACTCACCGAGCCCAGGAGTAAGGGTGAAATAAGATGAGCAGGAGTAACAAAAGGAAAAAGCCCAGAGCAAAATGTCATTGGAATAGTTTATAGTTAATAAAAGCTGACTATCAACTGGCCAAGCTCAGGTCAGGAATTCATATTTAAGAAGGCCCTGTGTGTGATTTGGGAGCTGGAGGTGTGTCCCACAAAAAAAAGTAAGAGTAAAACTCTTAGTACACCTGCCTCTTTGCGGGGCTCTTTTGCACTAACCAGACAGTAAAATGAATTCTGACACTTACTGCCAGCTTTAGGTTAACATATCAACAGTGACTGCTACTTTCTCTTTGCTAAAGGAGGGGGTAAAAATCAGAACACACAATCTTTGAGGTACTTCAAGACAGGGATGGCTAAACAGTTCATCATCATTATCAGGAGAATTTAGTTCATTTAAGTACATATGTCCTCCCTATGGAAGGGATCACCCTCCCTGGGGAGCAGAAAGGGAATGAGATGGGTCTTGGTGCAGGGGATGAAGAGGGAGTCAGGATGTGGGAACTAGGATTGACATGTGCAATAAGCTTGTTTCAAATTTAAATTAAAAAAATCATTAAAAAATTGTGAATGTGGTCTGACTTCCATCAGTAAGTACAATCAATTAAAGGTTTACTGACCTTTTAAAATATTCATGTCAAGGACAGTCTCTCTCTGTCTCTCTCTCTTTCTCTCTCTCTCTCTTTTTTTTCTCTCTCTTTCTCTCCCTCTCAATTTTGTTTTTCTTCGAGACAGGGTTTGTCTGTGTAGCCCTTGCTGTCCTTGTACTGGGACAGCCACCTGCCTCTGCCTACCAAGCTCTGGTTTACTTAGTGCCTGTCAAGTAGTTGATTTACAACGACACATAGATTCATACACTCATAGGTGTCTGTACAATTTATTTTAGTCTCATAAACCTTTCTAAGCCATTAGAAATAGAGTTATTTTCTTTTATGAACATAGTAATATTGACTTTGTGCCATGCCAAAAGGACACTGCAGGGTTATAAATCATCACATCATAAGCTTAATCTGCACAGTGTTCTCTCTGCCCTCTAATGGTGCTCCAGTGCTTGCTTCTACATTGGCTCCTTCCCTGACATCATCAAGCCTCTTCAGTCTCTGGTAGACAGGCTCCTTGGCATTAGCTCCATGGCTGAGGGAAGGGCGGCAAAGTGGCTTCCTCTGTGAGGGTGCAGTCTGTTTCTAGTGGTCACTACAGTTGCTGTCTCCCCCTGGCTGCAGCAGTCTTTTTCCTGGTCAGGATAAATGAATATAGGAGGCAAGCTGTCATAGAGAGGTCTCTGGGGTGAGTGGGGACTAGGGAGGCTGAAATGAGTCTGAAATAGTCGAGGTAATGGCTGTAGGGAGGTTTAAGGAGGTTTTTTGTTTGTTTGTTTGTTTGTTTGTTTGTTTTTAGTTTTTCATGACAGGGTTTTTCTCTTTGACAGTGCTACCTGACCTGAAACTCACTCTGTAGTGCTGGTGGACTTTTACTCAAAGATCTGCCTGCCTCTGCCTGCTGTGTGATCATATTAAACGAATCTGCCACAACCCTCCGTTATTTATTTTTAAGCAATGGCCTGATATGGCCCTGGCTGTCCTAGAATTCATTCATAATATTACTAGTCACATTGTGTATGTAAAGATAAAAGGATTTTACTTCTGTTTCAACTACTAAGCACTTTTATCACCTTGTGTAAGGATATCTTTCATATTAGTAAAATCAAAGAGTAGCTTTTCCTGGCTATCGTCTCAGAACTTTTGTTTGTTTTTTTAATTACTGTCCCCTCTGAAGACAAAATCTCCTTGTTTAGCCCAGACACTTACTATGTAGCCTAGGCTGAGCTCAGAAGTATAATATTCCTGTCTCAGCTACTGGCACATTGGAATTTACAGGCCTCTCTCACTGCATCCAAGTCAGAAAGCATCTTTGAGACTGGCAGTGTGACAAAAGAAAAAAAGTGAGTTTCATGGCTGTAGAACTGGGACCCAAGGGCCCCCAGCCCATCCTGCTCAGGTAGCCTGGGATCTGTCAAGACACTGCCCTTAATTTCTGTTTTAACTTGGACAGTGGGCGAGGGAAAGCAGTGGATTATTAAATAGTGAGCACTATGCAACATTTTAAGCGAAAAGGAATTCTCAGAGGAACTTCACATCCTTGTTTAAGAAATATAGGCTTTGTAGATCTTTGTGTGATCAAGGTGGCCATTTTGATCTTAAGCATTATGGCACATAGGATTTCCACTTTGAGGCCAGATTGATAACATCAGCATGGACACTAAATGTATTTTGATTACAAATGCCTGCTACTAGTTTACCATCTATCAAATTGTGTTTGAGAGAGTGCCCATAATATGTGAACTCAATAATGTACACCCTACCTCTTTTTTTGAGACAGAATCTCCCTATCTATGTAAGCCTGTCTACCTGGGGACTGGCTATGTACATCAATTGGGTACAACCACACAAAGATCCACCTGCCTCTATCTCATGAGTGCTGGTATTAAAACTTTTTAAAAGATTGCTTGACAAAAATTGTACGTATTTATGGCATTTATAATGACACGTTGAAATTTATATGTTATGAAATGGTAAAATCAGGCTAAGTAATCCATTAAAGTCATATAATTGTTTTTGTAATGAGACATTTAAAATGTCAGTGATTCTTTCAAGTATATGATGTTACTATGTCATACATTAGATTATTATATGTAAACATTTGTTTTCCTTTAAAAAGTGAATTAGACAATAGTAGCCTATGGGTGTATATCAGTGAATGAACATATACATCCAGTCCCTGAGTTATATTTCAGAACTGTGGGGTGTCGAGTGTTGGGTAGACAACAGACTGCATGGGAGTCATTTCATGGGTTGTTGAATCAAGAGTAGCATGACATCTGTGGTTTCAGCCACACAGGCAAACGTCCGGCTCTTTCAGGTTATTAGTATTTCTCTTTTTAAAAGAATTATTTTTTAATTTATTGGTGGTTTTTCTTTCTGTTTTCTGAGTCCAGGTTTCTCCGCTCTCCTTGAACTCACTTTGTAGACTGGGCATAGTTGCACCTCACAGAGATCATCCTGCCTTTCTACCTAGTCCTGGGAATATAGGCCTGTGCTACCATGCCTGGACTTAGAGTGTTTTGAGTGCATGTAGGTATGTGCATTGTGTATGTATGTATAGCTGGTTTCTGAAGAGGTCAGAAAGGGGCACCAGATTCTTTGGAACTGGACTTAGGTAATTAGTTGTAAACCATTATGTGTTCAATGTGTTATTGAATTCTGATTCTCAATAAGAATAGCAGGTTCTCTGAGCTGCTGAGCCATCTCTCCAGCCCAGTAATTAGGAATCCTTTAGTGAACACTTTTCAAATACATAGCACAGCTTTGGGTAACAGTCAGTGTATCCTGTGATTCTCAGATTACAGTAGGGTAGCAGGTTCCCCAGAGAGACATTACTTACTAAAATATTTGCTCTGTAGGAAGGAAGGAGGTGCCCCCACTTTATCATCTTCAGAAAACAGTGAATGAAGACAGATAACTATTAGAATTTTTGTGATTATTATTTATACTACCAAAGTACTTAGAATGGTATTTGACATGGATGGACTGAGCAAAGGAAGTACATGCTGATTTGTTTGGTAGATTAAATATATCATATTGGAGACAAAGAGTGCATACCTATAATCCTGGCACTTAGGTTGGACAAGTGGACAAAGACTTTGAAGCTATCCTAGCATACCCACTGAGAACCTGTCTGGAAAAGTAAATGAAAGGTGTGAAAATTTCTGATTTCTAGGCATCTCTTAGGAGAAGTACCACAAAGATGAGTACTTGTAATCTTTGTTTTTAAAATGATTTTAATCATTGTGTGTGTATGTGTGTGTGTGTGTGTGTGTGTGTGTGTGTGTGTGTGTGTGTGTGTGTGTGTACATGCAAGTGCACGCATGCACTGTTTGTACTCGAAAGCAGAGAGGGCAGAAGACCATTCCACTGCATTTTGAGTAAATGTAGTTTTGATCCACCAAATATGGGCACTGGGTGCTGTTAAAAAAAAAAGCAGCAAGTGCTCTTAACCTCTGAGCCATCTCCCCAGTCCTGAGAATCTGTATTTTAAAGAATATTAAAGATAGGATAGGGTCCCCTAACACATTAGATAGGCACAATATTTAGAACAGTTACAGAAAGGCAAATAACACCAATTATACACAGAAAAGAATATACAAATACATTGAAAGATATTATAAGTGGGTCAGGAAATGTTTTTTGCTTCCTTAAAAATATCCATTCATAAAACTGACACCTTAATATTTTTCATCTTCATAGCAATGAGCAGTGAAGTTTGCATCATGGATCTGCATGTAATTTTCTTCGCATAAATCTGTGAAATCTCTGTGAGAATTTCAGTTTCTGTGAAACTGTAGTGACTCCATTCACCTCCTCCATACTACAATGATGACTTGAAGTAGGATTGGTGAGATGGCTCAGCAGGTAAAGGTGCTTGCTATTTAAATCTGACCACCTGAATGTCTCTAAATTTCACCAAGACAGAAAAAGATGGATCCAGAGAGTTGTCCTTTGACTTCCGCAAACGTGCTGGGGCACATATATATACCAGCACTCACACAGGTACTCAGTACAGTCAGTAATAGTATACTTCATTCATCATTTAAAAGTATATTTTACATACTAACCACAGTTTCTCTTCCTTCTCATCTTTTCCCTTCCCCCACCCTATTCATATATTATTCATCTACATTTAGATGTGGTAAGGCTTTCCATGGGAATCAAGAAAGCATGACACATCAAACTGAGGCAGGAACAAGCTCCTTCGCACTTCCTCAAGGCTAAACAAGGCATCCCACTATAGGGAATAGGTTCTAAAGAGCCAGCTAATGCACTGGGACAGGTCCAGTCTTGCTGCTAGGGGCCCCAAAAAGATCAACCCAGATGCAGAGGGAATAGGGTGGTCCCAATCTGACTCCCTAGCAGTTCCTCCAGATTCCATGAGTTCCCACAAACTTTGATCCCCCTTGCTCATATATTCCCTATCCCTCTCTTGGAACCAGACTCCCAGTGCTTGGCTATAGTTCTCCGTATCTGCTTCTATTAGGTTCCAGAGGAAGGCTTTACGATGACAATTTGAGTAGTCATGAATCTGAGTATAGGTAAAGGCCAGTTCAGGCACCCTCTCCTCTATAGTTAGCAGTCTTAGCTTGGATCAAACTTGTGGATTATGGGAACTGACTGTGGCACAAGTTATCTCCCAAACCCATAATAGCCTCCCTATCAAGATATCTCTTTCAACACTTCCCCTCATCCCATCCCTAATGGCACCATCCTGATCCCTCATAGTCTCATTTTCCTGTCTCTTCCCTTGTACTCCTCTACCCTTAGTTTACCCAGGAAGTCTCATATATTTTTCTCTTTCCAGAGAGCTCCATGTTTCAAGAGGCATCTATATTGTTAATGTTCTGGCTATTACAAATAATTATGGTATGAACATATTTGAGCAAGTGTATTTTGGTCTGATTGAGCATCCTTTGGGTATATGCCCACTAGTTGTATCACTGTGTCTTCAGGTTGATTGATTCCCAATTTGTGAGAAAATGTCCATACTGATTTCCAAAGTAGCTGTACAAATTTGCCCTCCCACCAGCAGTGCAGTAGTGTTCCCCTTACTCAACATCCCCTCCAACATAGGCTGTCATAAGTATTTTTCTTTTTATCTTGTCCATTCTGACAGGTATAAGATGGTAACTCAGAGCCATTTTGATTTACAATTTCCTGATAGCTAAGGATGTTGACACTTCTTTAAGTGTACCTTGGCCATTCATGATTCTTCTGTACAAAATTCTCTTTTCACAATCTACACCATTTGTACCATGATTATTTTGTATTTTGATGTCTAGCTTCTTGAGTTCTTTATGTAGTTTGGATATCAGTCTTCTGTCAGGTGTGATATTGTTTAAGATCCTTTCCCTTCTGTAGGTGTTATTTTGTCTTACTGAGTGTGTCCTTTGCCTTATAGAAGGTTGTCAGATTCAGGAGGTCCCAACAGTATGTCTCTGTAGGTAACACCTTGCTACATTTCTGCAGATTAGTTATGCTCGCTGTCTTGAAGTCTCAAGCTGTGGTTTCAAAGACTAAATAGCATTTTCATATAGGACCTCAAAAATAATCTCCAGTTATTAAATACATGAGTATTTGAAAATCAGCTGTCTACAGGGCTGACTTTTTCCTTCTGATTTTTTAATTTCATTTATTTTTATTTTCATGCACTGGTGTTTCTCCTGCATGTATAACTGTATGAGGATGTTGGTACCCTGGAAGTGGAGTGACAGGCAATTTTGAGCTGCCATGTGGGTGCAAAGATTTGAACCCAGACTGGTGCTCTTGAAGAACAGCATGTACTCTTCACTGCTGACCATCCCTCTACCCAATTACTTTTACAGTTGTCATGTGTCTCTGTGTGTTGGCATGTGTGTAGTGCTGCACATGGGTGAAGGTCTAAGGATAGGGATAGGAATCAGTTTTGTTCATTCACTGTGTGTGTCCCTGGACCCGAAACCCTGTCATCAGTGTTGGCAGCAATCGTATTTACCCAGTGCCTTATTTAGTGTTTCTATTGGTGTGAAGAAACACTATGACCCAAAGCAACTTGTGCAGGCAAGGATTTATTTCTCATATATTCAGTGTCACTGTCCACTGAGGGAAGCCAAGGCAGGAACTCCAACTGGGAAGAACTCTTGAGGCTGGAGGTGACACAGAGGCCATGGAGGAGACATGCTTACTGATTTATCCCTCATTTCTTGTTCTTTCTGTTTTCTTCCAGAACCTAGATCAAAAAGCCCAGGAGTGGCATCAGCCACAATGGGATGGGCCCTCCCTTATCAGTAAATACTTAAGAAAATGTCCTGCATATTTTCCTACAACCTGACATTCTGTAGGCATTTTATTGACACCTCACTTTCCCCTGCTCTTATGTAACTTAACAAATGTCAAGGTGACAGAAAATTAGCCAGTGCTCCCCAGAACCATCTCGCTGCCATGACATCATATCTACAGCAAAGGGGGAAAATGTCTACTTTGACTCAAGGTCAGTATTCTGACGTAACTCATTGGATTGGGCAGGGTGGAGTGCCTCAGCTCATGGCAGTGGAAGTGTGTGGCTGTGGCAGTTCATTTCATGGCTGACCAGGAAAAACCATCTGGCCAGAACAATGTCTGGGCTGTAACATTCAAGGCCACTCGAAATTATTAACACTGCCAAGAAGGCTTGACTTCCTGCAGGTACCATAGCCTCCCAAATAGTACCATCAGATAGGAAACAAGTGTTCAAAGGCTGAGCCTATTTTCAGATTGCAGATTCAATTCATGTGTTCCATTAAGTGTAGGAGTTCATTTTTCTAATCACTTCTGGTGACAGTGGGAATTACTGTCTTTTCTACTGGAGTTTCCTCTTAAGAGAACTTTCTCCCACCAGCCTGGTCCCACAGCCGTGCCAGCCCCAAATAAGACACAAAGAGTATGTATTATATAGAAAGGTGTTGGTCTGTTATTAGCCTTTCTTATTGGCTAGCTACGTTTTAAATATTAACCCATTTCTATCAATCTAAGTATTTTCATGTGGTCTTATCCTACCGGAGAGAGGACCTGGAGTTGTACGCTGTTTGATCCTACATGTTGAAACTCCTACTACCTCTGCCTGAAAACTCCTTGTCTCCTAGTCCTGCCTTTGTTGCTTTCCTATTGGCCAACAGTGTTTTATTCATTAAGCAATGACTTTGAATACTCTGCACGACAGCTCTGCTTAACAGATGATACCCAGCTTCATCCATGCCCTCAAAAATAAAAGACACAGATTATGAACATTTTGGATGTGATTTTGCACTTGATTCAAAATCTGGCCTCAGAACAGAGTGGAGTGTTTTTATTGAGGAGAACATGGATACAGTGGCAGCAGCATCTGTCAGGTTGGTTGGTTTAATTATTGTGTTTCTGTGTATGCATGTGTTGTCACCATGTCATGTATTTGGAGGTCAGAAGAGGACCTGTAATAGTTGCTTCTTTCCATGTCTCATTGAGTTTAGGATATTAAGCTCCGGTTCTCAGTCTTTGTGCCTAGCTCCCCTACCCAATCACTCATTGTGCTCTCTCCATTCTTTTACTTTAGCAATGTCACCAGAAGCCATTGGAGGAAAGACTCTGACATCAGACCTTATTTCCTTCACTTTATTTTGTTGTGCCCCACAATGTTGTGGATTTAACCCAGGTTTACCACTTGAGCAACAGATGTACTATTGAGATTGAGCTCTCCTGCAGCTCAATACTGGGCAGTCTACTGGGCAAACCATTCCTGCATTGAAGAAGTAGACACACTTGGAATAGAACTCACATGCTGGGTAACATGCATCGCTTTATTCAGGAGCGATGTACTAGGAATGTCCTTTAATATGGAAATGCAATCTACAATATAACAAGGAGTATAGAAGAACATATCCAAAAGCAATATAGATGAAAATGTACCACATTTAGTATTTGGAGTCATCAACAGTAGAGGCTTTTACACATATCATGCAAAGCTAAGGTCCATTTTTCCATTGCAATTCCGAAGACTTTAACCTTGTGTAAGTCACTTTTCAGGCTTTCCTGAACCCATGTTGTCTATAAAAGAGCTTCAGGAGATTTTTTTTTCCTAGACTGTGTCTCATTATATAGTTCAGATTGTCCTGGAACTCACTATGTATAGACCAGAATAGACTTGAACTCAAAGAGATCCACCTGCCTCTACCTCCCAAGTTCTGGCATTAAAAGTGTGAACCACAATATGACGGTTTTTTTTTTTTTTTTTTGAGTCAATTTTTAAAATTACCTGGAGTCTTTCTTTGAGTTGACCCTACTGAGTGAACTTGGTTTGGTTTTCTGTGATAGGCTCACATAAATTGAATCTCTTTGGCTTTGGTAGTCATTCCTGAGACACCAGAGGTGTTTCCAAGGGGTCTCATTATAGGCAGCATGAGCATGCACTCAGTTCTTACTTGCATCCCCATTTCTGAGAAGCTCAATTTCAGAGAAGTAGATGCTGGCTGCAGGCCTCAGATTTCCTGTGCATCCTTTCTTGCTGGCTCATAATATTGGCAAGTTAGAGAGAGAATGGAGTAGAAGCAAAAACCAAAGATAGCCTGTGTTGCTTCTGTCCTGACACCTAGTTGCAATGAAGACAGCTAGCCCCCCACATCCTTCAGGTTCAGAAGTCCTGGGGGTTCTTTAGTCTACCTCTATTCGGGAAAGAGGCCTCAGCACAGCTACTTGTAGCAGTTTATAAGGGACATGCTTTATGAGAGGCAGGGATACTTTTAGATTCTCCTGCATCCCCTGTCCTTTAATATGGAAATGCAATCTACACTATAACAAGGAGTATAGAAGAACATATCCAAAAGCAATATAGATGAAAATGTACAGATACAGGAACCTTCATGTTAGACTAGGAGAAGACAGTACCATGAGAGGCAGGATACTGCAGGTTAGACAAGGATGGGACAAGCTATGAGACACAGGAATCTGCAGATTGGACAAAGGGAGAACAGAATCATCAGTGCAGGAAACTGCAGTCTAGGCCAGGAGGAGACCGAACCATAAAATGTAGGAAACATCAGGTTAGATCAGGAGAGGACAAAACTGTGGATGTCCTAGCTTTCTGAACTGGAATAGAGTCCCAAGAGATTCTATGACAGACACCTCAAACTACTTAGAGGAAAACATGGGAGAACACACGATCCTTAATAAGGGCTAAAACCATGGTCTTTGTTTTCACTGAGAGCCACACATATAAAGGAAGCACATGATAATTGCTGAGCATAAATCTACGCCAGGGTAAATGCAAACGTCCTGCTTAGTTGTCAAATAAGCAGTGGTCTGTTAGATTAACCCTGGCAACTTTCAATGTACTAGGAATGTGTTCTGTCACAAGCTCACTTCCTTCTCTCCTTTTTGTCTTTTATTTGGGGGCCAGGGTAGGGTGCCCAGTCTAGTCTTGAAGTGGGGATCTCCCTGCCTCAGTCTGTCATGTAGATGGCATAACAGGTCTGCATCACCAGGCCTAGCAGCAATTATCTTCGGGCAGCTCTGAGATCTTTCCCTGAAGATGTTGCATATGGAAGTTGCCATCTTTGAGTAATACTAGCCCTCAAAGCTTCAAGGGTCTTCGGGATGATACTTCACTTGACCACTAGATGGCAATGTAGAATCAGAAATGACACAAGGGTTGTTGCCTTCTTCCTGAGTCAGGGCTTGATTTCCTTCCATGTCTGTTAAAATCAGGATTACCCACTATTTCTGAACATCACAGGTGGTTCTTGTGAGAAGGAGATGTGGGACTTCAGATCAGATATTTCTGTGTCAGTACTTCAGCTGAATTTTGATTTAATGCCTCAACATAACCAGATGGCTTGAATGAGACATAGGATAAAAGGAGAAAGGACAAGAGATATGGTTATAGATAATATTCAGGAATTTGTGGCTGCTCAAGAGAGTGGAAAGGCAGTAGGCAAGCCACCCCAGATTTTAGTGAGTGCAGCACAGGGCTGCCCTGATGAACACAAAGGGGTTGTCTTGCCACTCTGGCTTTGTCTTATCCATTCATTACTTATTTTTGATGTTATTTTTTCCTATTTTTGAAAGAATTTTCTTTCTTGCTACTTGTTATTCTCAGAGGGGGGGGCATTCATATCTGCAGAGTGTCTGTGCACTACACACGAGTAATGTGTTCACTAATGTGAATTATATGTGACCACATACTCAGGAATTTAAGTTGCCAGCATCATTTTCCTGTAACATGTAGATTTCAGAGAGAGGGAGCTGAAATCCCTTAAGGACATTGTTACTAATTGAGATTCTCATCTCCTTTGGCACATAGTATATGTATGATTAAAGATGGAGGTTTCTGTTCAGTATGATTGCTCCCCACTTCAACCAAAAATAAACACAGAGACACTATATAAAGTGTGGCTGATGGCTAAGACTTTTTATTGGCTAGCTCTGTCTTAATTACTAACCAATAACTACTATGTATTTCGATATGGCCTTACCTTACCAGAGATTGCCAGGTACCTCCCATCTTCCAAGTCTCTCTAAATGCTTCCCTCTCTCTCCTTCCTCCTTCCTCCTACAGCTGTGCCTATACCCCCTGCCTGGCTATTGCCCAATCAGTGGTTTATTCATCAACCAAGAGAGAAACATATGTATAGAAGGACATCTACCATTGTGTGTTGGTACTTATTGGTGCCATCTCATTTGAATTTCTTTATTTTCTCCTCAGCACCATAGGAGACTTTTTCTTGTAAGAGGGCCTTAAGGCAGGGCTGCAATGTGCTGGTATGTGTGTGTGTGTGTGTGTGTGTGTGTGTGTGTGTGTGTGTGTGTGCGTGCAGACAGCATTTGCGAAAGAGTTAAGTAATGACTGAGCAGTTGGGCTATGTCCTGTCTGTCCTCCACAGGTATAAGCATGACAATGATACATACAAAACACCTATACACATAAAGTAAAAAATAAATTATATTCAATCCACCAGGAACAGACGCTTGGGAAACAAAATCTTAAATAATGTCAATTACCATACCATCATATGAAATATATAATACGTTTAGTAACAAAATATATTCTAGGCTTACATCTTAAAAACCATAAAATTCTGATAAAAGAAATCAGAGAGGAGCTAAGTAAACTGAACAGCTAGCTGTCATACAGGCTGGGAGATGCCACATTGTTAAAATTCCTGTCCTTCTCAACTTAAGTGCTACATCCATCAAATATCAACTTTAACACCGGTTAACTCTAATATATGTGGGAAGTAGAATCACCAATAACAGTTCAAAAAGCAAGAAAGAAGGGCCAGAGAGCCAGCTCAGCTATTAAGAACACTGTCTGCTCTTGCAGAGGACCCATGTTCTATTCCCAAAACTCACACAGAAGCTGTCTGTTACTTTAGTTCCAGGGGGATCCAACACATACAACTCATACATATAAAATTTAAAAAAAAATAAACATTTTTTAAAAGAAAGAAAAAAAGCTGAATGGGAGATTCACACTGACTTTTCCTCTAAAGCTGTAGTTATGATATTTCTATTGTCTCTTCCTTTCTTCCTTCTTTCCCTCCCTCCATCCTTCCCTCTCTCACTCCCTCCTTCTCTCCCTCCCTCCCTCCTTCCAGAGCTGAGGCAAGGATCCCCCAGACTGCACCCTCACTGGAACAATTAATCATGTACATCTCTCATCCTCTGCCTCAGTTCTTCCTGTGTTTAAGCCTAAGGCTCACATTCCTATGCTAAAGATGGATGCTGCATTCCCTGATTCCTTCATCTGTTCTTCCTAGTGTAGCCATGTTGCTTTCCAAAATTTCTTTGTCTACCATTTTCATTTTAGATATTTATTATATGTATGTTTGCACATATGCATGTGTGTGAGCATGTGGAGGTCAGCCGATAACTTGCAGGAGTCCATTTTCTCCTCCAGCACAGGTTCCAAGGATCATTCTCAGGTCTTCAGAGTTGGTGGCAAGTACTTTGACTTGCTGTGACATTCACCTCTCCCATAGGCTCATACCTTAGAGTACTTGTTCCCAGTTGGCCACACTTTTGGGGAAGTTATGAAATTAATAGGGGCAAGGCTATAGAGAGAAAGTATATCATGCGGGTGGGCTTTGAGAATTTACAAACTTGTCCCATTCCAGTTTGGTGTCTCTGCTTGCTATGTGAGGGTATTGTGTGGTCTCTCAGACTCATGCTCCAGCCACTGGCTGCCATTCAGCCTCTGCCATTATGGTTCTCTCTCTCTGGAACTGTGAGCAAAAATAAGTTTTCATCTTCTCCTTGCTTTTAGTCATGGTCAGAGCAAGATCATTTGGTTCCTGGCCTACTGGGTTCCATCCCTTTGTAGTGACAGAGTCCTCCTAAGTCATCCAGTCTGCAGATCTCAACACATCACAGTCCTTACAAGCTAAGCTTAGCCATCTCTCCTCAGTGGGCTGTTTAGAGAGACAAGTAATTATGAAGAGTAGAGAAAGGAGATGTGTTCTGTGTGACACACTGTACAGAGAAACAGAGGTCCATTCACACTCAATCCCACAGTCCAGCAGTCCTGAAGTGAGGTTGATATTTAAATGGAAGGCAAGAGGCAAGGATACCTAAGCAGTCCGGGCCAAGAGTCCCACCCATCATTGACTCCTCATTAGCTCATTTTTGATCCTCTTATAAAGTGGTCTTATATGTTTTTGGAAATGTGTAAAATGTCTTTTCAGGAGGCAGTTTCTCTTCTGGTTGGTTGAGGCTTTGCCCTTTCCTTCCTCCAAGATAAGACTGTGAGGAGATTCCAATTGCTTAAAGTATTTTGTTTCAATACTCACTAGCCAAATGGAGTGACAAACATGGCTGTCTTTGGACCTTCTTGGCTCCTGCCAGGATGTTGAAAAACAAAAATGTGGCTTCTTCGGAGGGCATCAGTTTACACAACTTGGAGAGCATTTTTTGGTTTTGATCATCAAAGAATTGGTGTGTGTTTGTGTGTGTGTGTGTGTGTGTGTGTGATAGTGTGTAATGGTTTAGTAGGATAGAATTTCAAATATATAGCACAGTTTGTGTTGAGCTACGAGTGTGGGTGCCATAGATACATTAGAAATGTTCATTCTGGACATTTTCCTATGGATAAGAGAGGGGGAAAACACAATAAAAGAACACAGAGTTTTTCCTTGTTTGAAAGTCTCTCCTCACATGCTGTAAACATAAAGTTCCTCTTGTTCCCTCCTAGGGAAAATTCATAACAACCTTGAGTCAGCAGGGGTCAGCACTTCCTTCTTTCTCTCTTTGTTTTTTGAGACAGAGTTTCTCTTTTCTGTAACTCTCTCTGTAGACCAGGCTGACCTTGAACTCACTGAGACCTACTTGCTTCTATCTAGTGAGTGTTGGTCAGCATTTCCTTCTTTTCCATAGCTACTGGGCAGAATTTCTGTAACCGGAGTCTCCTTCCCACAAACCATAACAAACAGAACTATAAATAAATAAGATAAACAAATCAGCGAAGTCAAAGGCAAACATACAAAAAACCTCCCCACACAATACATTCCTTCCAACAATGTTCCACTTCCAATCTTCCACACCAAAAGTAATCAAGGAAACCCAACAAAACCCCACAGAGTGGGCAGAGATATTTTCACATGAAATCAAGGGCAAAATAGCTTGCCAAATCTTTCAAAACAGGGCTCATACTTGTGATCTGAGTAATAAGGAGACAGATAAGAGGGTCATGAGCTTGAGGCTACTCTACTTGACTTGTGTCAAGAAAACCAAACTAATGAATCAAATAAACCAAAACTTCTTTCCAAAGAAAGCATCAAAGGAAGTAAGGTTGCATGGGGCAAGAGAGATGTTGAGTGGTAAAGAGCTGTGGTCACTGTTCCAGAGCACCTAGGTTAGATTCCCACCACCCACATGGTCGTTAACAACCACCTGTAATCCAGTTCCAGGGGCTCTAATGCCTGCTTTTGGCCTATTCAGGCACTAAGCTTGCATATGGTTTGTGTGTGTGTGTGTGTGTGTGTGTGTGTGTGTGTGTGTGTGTGTGTGTGTATACTGGCAGAACAAAAAGAAAACCTGAGGAGAACACTCACATATACATTTTAATTACCAAAAAGTAGAAAAATGGGTGAAGTTACTGAGTTTTGTTACTGGGGAAGTTGAGTATCCTGGTTGGTTAGATTGTCAACACAATGTAGTTATTTGGGAAAAGGAACTTGAATTGAGAAAATACCTTCATCTGGTCTGTAGGAAAGTTTGTTGGGCATTTTTCTTGGTTAATGATTGATGGGGGCAGGCCCAGCCCAGAATGATTTTGGTCATCCCTAGGATGGTGGTCCTGGGTTCTATAAAAAACGAGGCTGAGAAAGCAATCATGAGTGAACCAGTAAGCAGCACCCCTCCACAGCTTCTTCTTCAGCTTCTGTCTCCATGTTCCTGCTAGACTCTATGCCCTGACTTTCCTTAGTAGTATAAGCAGAGAAATTAACCCTTTCTTTCCCAGGTTGAGTTTTCTCATGGTCTTTTATCACAGCAATAGAAATCCTAACAAAGACACTGTGACTTCCACATTGGAGTCTTTAGTCTTGTTAGTAAAGAATTTAGAAATAGACTCAGAAGGGAGCTTGAGGACATTTATGTAGTTTGAAATGAAAACAACAGGGCAGGCAAGCTGTACATCTTGGCAACTGCCTGGTGAAGGGAAATAGAGGAGGAAGAAAGAGAGCCATACTGTTTGTAAGCAGTGACATGGGAAATAAACAGCTACATGGGAATTGGTGGAAGGGAGAGGGATTTTAAGAAACAGAGTGAGAAAGCCCAATGTATACAGGAAAGTATACTGTCTTAGTTAGAGTTTCTATTGCTGTGAAGAGAAACCATGACCACAGCAATTCTTAACAAGGTGGTAACATACACTTTCAGAGGTTCATTCCAATATCACAATGACAAGGAGCATTGTGGGAAATGTGGTGGCATGAAAGGAGACATGGTACTGGGTACATCTTGGCTTTCAGGAAATGGGAAATTGACTGAGATGCACTGGGCAGTATCTTGAGCTTAGGAAGCATCAGAGCGCAAACCATCGTGACACACTTCCTCTAACAAGTCATACCCACTCCAACAAAGTCACATCTCCTAAGAGTGCTGCTCCATATGACCTTCAGACTACCTCCCATGCCAAGACAGTGGCCACCACCAGAAAGAAAAGGAGATCAAAAAAAGGAAGAAACAGGTATGTTTTTCTGAGTGCCTGCACTGAGAAAGAGTCCTGGGAAAGACAAGTCATTGCCTCACAGGGGAGGTCAGTTATCCTCTTTGTCAGTGCTGGGAGCTGAAGCCAGTTCTATGGAAGAGCAGCCAGTGCTCTTAACAAGTGTGTCACCTATTGTGGTTTAATAAGAATCAGGATAAACAAATAGGCCCGAACAGATGTTTATTCAGGGAGAAATAACTTACAAGCTAGACAGATGAACACCAGCAGGTTCCACTGGATGCTGTCCTCTCCAAGCAAGAGAACTCTCCCAGATTCCTCCCCAGACCTAGTTCCCCAGGTCACTTCCACCCCTGTCTCCACCCCCCAATGGGCATGGTCAGTGCCACAGATGCTGACAAGGTGAATAGCTCACTACAGCCCACTCCCACCCCAAAAAAATAAATCTTATAGAAAGGGACAGTAGAAACCTTCCTTCTTTGGTATTATAACTCTGCTGAATTCCCTAAATCCTTTTCTATAACCTTGACTGTCTAATGGGAGAGTGGCCACAAAGGAAACTTCTCCTTGCCTCAGCTTAAGTAGCCCTCATCCTTTGTCCCAGCCCATTTTAAACATCATCTGGAGAGCTCTGTTTCTTGGCAGAGTGCCTTGGGTGAGGGTTTGGGTAGTATGGACAAATCCCATCTCTTCTAAGAGTTCTCTCCCCCCATAAATTAGTGGGGAGGCCAGTCAGGATATAGAGCTGGAAGTAACCTGAATGGTCTTCTGCAACTCTCTAGTTAAACCAAACTGTTTTCTTAGACTATTACTATTTTGATGATGAAAACTGTGTGGCTGCTGAGCCAATTCTACCTGAGATAAAGCGACCATTTTTGTCAGTAAGGTTTGAATGAACCCTTATATGACCCACAAAGCACGGTGCCTTTCTTTGATGAATGACACTTTGAATTTGCTTAAACAGTAATTTAACCTGATTATTATTAGTTCCAATGTATGGAACCATCTCTATAACTTGAAAAGCTCTGAAAACATAATGACTATCACTATATGAGTTAAATGAATCATTCATTCGAAGCTGAAAAACTATTACAACAGTTCGTAATTCAACTATCTGAGCTGAAGCTGAATCTGTCCATACTACATATTTTTCCCATCAATGAATAACATAAGCTGCTTTTCCATCAGAAGAACCATCAGTACATACTAACATAGCACTTTGAACAGGGTTACCCCTTACAATTGTAGGGAATACAAAAGGATGCATTAATGCATATTGCAGCAGTCTATGAACTGGAAACTGATTATCAATTTTTACCAAAAACTGAGTAAAAGCAATTGTGCATGAATCACTGTTTTGAAATAACCAATCAACTTGCTTTTTGGTATAGAGAACATGGATTACATTTGGTTCCTTGCCAAAATATATCCTAGACTCCATATGGCATTTTTGTACCACATAAGCTACTGCTTCACAATAAGGATTTAACACTTTGGCTGGGGAAACAGGTAAATGCAACCATAACAATGATCCCTCTTGCCATAAGACAGAAGTCAGACTATGCTGTGTGGGAAACACATAAGTATCCCATGGTTTTGCATAGTCAATATAGCATATCTGTTGATGCTGGATTGAATTCTCTGATTGTAAGAGAACTTGTCTACTCTCTTCAGTTAGCTGTCTAGGTGAATTGGGATCACTATCTCCTTTCAGGATATGGCTTAAAGGTTTCAAATCACCAATAGGTGCTTTTTAAAAAAGGACGTAACCATTTCAAAATTTTCTAACAACTTCTGAAAATCATTCAATGATCATAAGCTATCTTTTCTAATTTGTAATTTTTTGAGGCCCTAATTTCTTTAGGATGTAACATAAGTCCCAAATACTTTTGAAAACTTTCTACTATGACTTGTAAAGCTTTCATTAGCTGACATGGTCTCATTTGCATTTTCACTGACACCTTTCTAGGTTGGGGGCCAAACAGGCTACAATTCCCTGAGGCTTTTTCTCAATAGCTGACATGGTCTCATTTGCATTTTCACTGACACCTTTCTAGGTGGAGGGCCAAACATGGCCTGCAGTTTCCTGAGGCCTCCTTTCAATAGCTTATCTCAAATCTTATATTAACCTCCATTCTTTCAATTTCTTTTTTAACCACCAAAATTTAGGAAGATTTTTGTATTCTCTCCTCTTCTAAACTCTTTTGAGCCATCCATACAGATTTCTCTGGCTCCCAGCCCACTCTGGCTTTGACCATTCCCTACTGTTTCATTCTGCAAGACTGAAAGTCATTGGAGATGCAGATCTCCAACCCTCATGTCTCTCTCTTGCAATTCAAGTAGTACCTATTGTTGGGATTCACACATTCACAACTTCACAACCACACTTCAGACACTCACATGTGTGGCCACACCTTACATTTTTCAGCTCTCCTTTTCTTTAGACCAAGATTAGTTTGTTGAAGTAGAACATCTTGTAATGCAGCTGTTGTAACTAAACCTTGAATTATGAACATCCAAAATCTGAACAAATCCCAATATATGTCACTTTTTTACTCTTTTCCCCACTTTTTTCTTTTCCTCTTTTTTTTAAAAATGTTTTTTTGAGTCCTTAAAACACTTTTTGACAGGCTGAATTAGTTATTCCATACTCTTGATTGGGTGTTGGACATGGCAGCAGCTCCTAAAGCAGCAGACATCTAGGTCTCCTCCTGCCTTTGCTCTTTAGGCCTAGGCTGGCCTGCTGCAGCTCATCTGTGACTGCAGCTATTTGAAAAGCAAGAAATCACTATTGTAGCAACTCTGAGTTCCTGCTGACCTAGTGCTTAAGCCTGGTGCACCTTAGCTCCCCCAAGCCCTGCTGCAGCTCTGAAAGAGCTATGGTGGCAGCTTTTGGGAGGATGCCTCTCATTGGGCCTCACTCCAGGATCCTTAGGAAAGTCCCTGTCTTTCCCTGAAGATAAGGTCTTACTCTGATCTGCACAGGCACTTATTGGCTTCTAGGATAGCATCTTATGCTCATCCTCCTCACTTTTACTAGCCTGTTGAATGGATTTTAAATAGCCTTCGAAAGTTTCTGTCTTACTGCAGTTTCCTGTTCCTCTAGAATTTCCTTTAATTGAAATTGTAATTCAAACTTTCTCTTTTTTCTATTTTTCCATTTATTTTTTTCTATTTTCTTTTTTCTATTTATTTACTTATTACCCCAATAAGTCCCTGCAGGCACAAGGGATAACCCCTTACACTTACACAGCTTTTCAGTGAGGACCTCCAATTGCTGTAGAAACCCAAGAAACTGCGGACGGTGTTGAGGTTAATAACACTGTAATCTCTTGATATTAAAGCTTATCTTGCATTAATTCCAGAGGGTAATAATCTAATCACATTCTTAACTGATTTGAGTCACTCATGTGGCCCGAATTCATCCCTACACCCTAGGAGTAGCTTGATAAAGTGGCAGCCAGGCCCCATCAAGTCTTATTGCTTAATTAAAAACAAACTCCCAAGTAATTATTTATTTATTTTTATATATATTTATATATTTTTACTTTGCCATAAAATAAGACTCTCTGATGTGCACAGTCTATGTATAAAAGATAATAGCAGTAACAAATGGATGTAGAGGAGAGTCTATTTCTGAAGAGAAAGGGCACCGGTGGGGTGCATATGAGGGGCAAGTAAGGGTAATATGTGAATATAATCAGATGGCATGAAGTACATTCATGAAAACATTGTAATGGGTCCCACTCTCTTAACCTACTTTGTCCCGGAGTAGTTCATAAAGCCCTCACCTTCTGCAGCATCCTGTCTTACCCACAAAGAAAGGTCATGCAGGATGCTGAAGCCCACAAAACTTTCCCTTGTGTTTTTCCAAGAAGATTTGTGAAAGGCTTCTATATCATTCAAATTCTTTCTAGGCCCTGGCAATGTTTCTATTTTTCATGTTAGCCACAAGGTTTCCTCAATGATTAACACCACTGATTATTATCTATTTGGACCGTTTTTCCATTTTTTCTATTGTCTTGTCTGTTTTTTTCCTTATCATTGTGAAAATTTAAAAAGTACACCTGGATAAGAATTATTGATATATATATATATGTAAAATATAGATATAATACCCGTCTGGTTCTGTGAAGTCTTTAATTTAGTACAGTAAGAGTCTTGTCTGGGTCTTGCTTTAATTAGTATTTGTTAAAAAGATTTATTTGTTTTATGTGTGTGAGAGAGTTTTGCTTGTATATGTGCACCATATGCGTACCTGGTGTATGCAAAAGCCAGAAAAGTGTATTGGGACCCCTGGATTTGGAGTCAGGGATGGTAGTGATCTGCCTGTGGGTGCTGGGAACAGACCCCAAGTCCTCTGCAAGAGCTACAAGTGCTGTTAAGGCTGAGCCACTCTGTAGCCTCTTGCTTTAATTTATTAAGAGGCAAGAGACTAATTAAGTAATCCAGGCTGACTGACCCCATGATCCTCCTGCCACAGTCTTCCAAGTAGATTGGGTTATGTCCCAGTGTCACTTAGCCTAGCAAAGAAGTTCTTGTTATTTACTAGTTATTATTTCTACTTGTTACTTGGCTCATCATTTAGCCCAGGCTGGCCTTGAGATCATGGTCATCCTGCTTCACACTCCTGAATTCTGTGGTTAAAGATGTGTGTTACCATACCTAGATAACAAGATGAACAAAAATTCTTAGTTTTAATGTTTGGTCCTGTGTTTTTTAAGTCAAACTAAAAATACAAAGACCAGTGGCTACAATTTCCACATTGTTTTATTCCCTGAATAGTCCTTAAAAAATGTCACATAATGGGCAGGAGAGATGGCTCAGAGGTTAATAGCACTGGCACTGGCAGCTTTTGCAGAGAACCAGGGATAAATTCACAGCATCCACATCATAGTGGGTTACAACATCATTAACTCTAATTACAGGGAATCTGACACTCTGTTCTGGCCTCATCAAGCACCAGAATAGATACTGTTAGCACCCCAGACACACCATGTTCCCTGGGGGACCTGACAGAATGCATCACCCTGTGCACATGACAAGCAGTATCCTGGCTCTGGACACAGCTACAAAAGGTCCCTTTAAGAGAGAAGTTCCACTTACTTCCTCTCTTTCCTGCTGTCCCTCTGAAGAGGCAGACAGGTCTCTGTGTGTTTCTCTTTCTCTCTCTCTGCTTTCTCCTTCTTTCTTGTCTCCCCTCTCTGCCTTCCCTTCCCACAGTAAACTTCCCACTTACATTCTGCCCGCATGGCTTTTACATCTCACCTGCTATGGGATCTCCTAAGGTCCCCCTCATGCCACATATTAACATGTCTCAGGTCCCCCAAGGATGGTCAATGCCCCCCTCCAGGTCGGCAGGAAGCAGTCTTGAATACTCTATGCCCTTATTCCCCTAACCTGCCATGCCTGACTGCTCCCATTTCAATACATAAAGCAGGGGGGGAATGTTAGCATCCAGGCACAGCTTGGCCCTGCCCCTTGGATACCAGGCACAGTGCATCTCCCTTCCACCCATGGGAAGCAGTATACTGGCTCTATGCATGCACAGGAGCTCCCTAAAAGAGACTGGCTCTGCCTATTCCCTCTCTCTTACCTGCTGTTTCTCTGAAGAAGCAGACAAGTCTTTGCTACCCCACCCTTTAACTCTCACATCTCTTCCTTCCCCTTCCTCACTCTCTTCCCTTCTCCCAATAAACTTCCTACATAAGTTCTGCCTTTTGTCCTATGTGTATCTCACACACCATGGGATCTGCTAAGGTTCCCCTCCCACTGCATATCACAACACATACATACAACTGAATGAAAAATTAAATAAAAGGAGGACATAGCTATTAGCGTATGGAGAAGCATTTTATTGTAGATATAATGGAGAAATCAGGCAGAGGATAGGCTCCAGGTTGCACACACTGGCAGACTAAACCACACCACAATAGGAGAGAGGGAGAGAGAGCAAGTGAGGAGCTGTCAACCAAGGCTTCCCAGGCCAATAGACCAAGAGACTGGCACAGCCAAAATGGTTGAGTTATATAAGGACCAAGCTGCAGGAAGGGAAGCAGAAGTCCAGCCCCTGGGAGGGTGAGGTTTAGGGTGGAGTGGGGTGAGAAGTGCTGGCTTTGTGACCTAATATTCTAGGCTTTTGTGATGATAAGGGGTGATGTAATCTCTTTTATAACTACTTCCTGCTGAAATTGGGGCATTGATGTCAGGGCCCAGGAAGGCTGGAATAATGGTCAATGGATGGGAAAACAGTAGAGGGTAGGCTGTTTGGCTTCCTGTGTGGGTCCTGCAGGACTACCTGAGGCTAAGGAAGTGCATGCTGTCTTGGAGCAGTCAGTGTTGCAGAGCTTTAGGATAGTCAGAAATCCAGTGAGATGCACCTAGGGCTGGCACATTTGGAGCAGTTTGCTGTCTTCAGTTGTTTGGAAATCTGTCGGGATAGATACACAATTATCTTGAGTGTACATTTCAAACGTCCAGGTCTGGTAGCTGAGGGCAGGAAGTCTCAAGATCAGGAGGAAATAAAAACAAACCTCCAAAAAAAAATCCCACATAATATAACTTCTCCTACTCAAGTCACATTTTCCCAGTTTAAGAACTGGAGATGAGGCTCCTGGAAATTTTTTCTTTCCAGTGATGAACTAAAGTCATAGAAGACAAGTGGCATATCTTTACAAGACTAGACCCTGTCACACAGGAAGGGGGTGGCTTATGTGGGAGTACCTAAGGATAACTTGTTCTTAGCACTACAATGAAAAGAATTGTCTTCTCTCTTGTTTCAATTCTGAGTATCTCATGTCTTACCCCCTGGGATTTCAGTTTCTCTACCAGGGCTGAGGCCACATACATGCCTTCCTAGATGTTTGTTTGTTCCCATTCTCATTAGCACAGCAGAAATAAGAGCCAATTAGCCTAAATCAGCTCTCTAAGTAGTGGAATCAAAAAATTCTGAAGTCATTTCAAAAATAGGCTGAGCCTGGCTAAGGAAGATGGAGAGTCATTCATTATTTTTTTAAGATAAGAGACTGATGCAATCATTCAAGGAAGTCATGGAGTGCTGGCTGCTTTGGACACGCGTGAAGTGGCAGTACAAAGTCTCTGGGTGTGGCCATCAGCCTTGATAGCTGATCTAATGTGGCCACTTGGCATCTTTAAAATTTATTTTTCTTATCCATTTATTAATTGACCTAAAACTCCCATGCTAATGTGTGACTAGTGGGCTTTGGGGAAAGCAATGGCAGCAGCACTAGAAACTTGGCTTCAAATCCCTGTTTCCATCTTGTGTGCTGAATGCAAGTCCCTGAGATTCCTATGCAAACTTGGATGTTGGTAACTGTTAAGTTTCAAAGGTGTCCCTGGAAAGTACTCAGTTCCAGCCCCTTTCCTACAAACTTAAGTCCAACAACCATCTCTGTGTTTGCTTACCTGAGGGCATCCTCTTGGACACCAGATTATTCCTGTCCAATTGTGCGGACACAGAGCCAGCAACTTCTAGGTCAACCACCAGTTGACAGTAGTGGATATACTGCCTCTTCCCTTCTCGTGAGATATTGTGCGATATTTGTACAGTGTTTGAAAGATGTAGGTGTGACTGGTGTAATAAAATGCTGGACATCCAGTAGTTAGGCAGTAGGTATATTCAGGACTCCCAGAGACCGTCAGGACTCTAAGAAGAAGAAACACAGAGTGGCCTGCTCGATACACAGAGGACACAGAAGAGCAATATGGAAGAGAGATAACACCATGTAACAGAACATACATTACTATAAATATGATAATAGAACATAGATGGATGTAAATGTGTTAATTTATGAACTAAGAGCTCCTGAACTGAGCCTAAGCTATAGGCCAAGCTTCCATAATTAATAAGAAGTCTCTGTGTCATTATTTGGGAGCTGGCTGGGGCCATGCTTTCATAATTAATAAGAAGACTCTGTGTCATTATTTGGGAGCTGACTCGGGGAACAGAATGGTCACTTGGAGTGATCAGTGCTGTGGGTATATCATGCAACTTCCCAGACTACTTCCTGGGAATCCAGTTTCTGTGGCCTGCAGTAACCAGCTTGACATGATCCCTTTCCTGTCTCTCCTCCCCTCATTCAATTGATATGATAACACAGTATCACCAAAGCAACTTAAAGAGGAAAGGGTTTGTGTGTCACATTCGGGGAGGGTGTCAGGGCAGGAACTCTAGCAGGGGCTTGAAAAAGAAACAATGGAAGAATGCTGCTTGCTCTATCACTTACAGGCTCACCCTTCCTTAGCTAGCTTCCCCATACAATTCAGGGTCACCTACTTATGGATGGTGTTGCCCACAGTAATCTGGGACCTCCTGCCTTACTTAGTAGTCAAGGCAATTCCCTACAGATATGACCAGGCCAAAGTGATCTAGGCAATTTCTCAATTGGAGCTTTCTTTCAGATGCCTCAAGTGTGTGTCAAATTGACAATTAAAACTAACTAGGATCATTCCTGATGGTGTTGTCTGGAAATATTGAAAAGGGGAAACCCGACTCTGCCCATACACCACCTACCCTGCCTTTCCCTCACCCTTTGTCCTGCTGGGCCTACTGCTTTGGGTGAGCATTTGGCCAGAGTGCAAGTCCAACAGCCCCTCCTCCTCCGTGGAACTTTCTGAGCACACTGGGCCTACCTATCCATGTGGGGCTACCTTGAGGTTGCACTGGCATGATCTTTGGACCCTAAGGCCTGCCCTCGGCTGGAGGTGAGTCTGGAACTAGTTCAGGCCAAATCCCCAACCCCCACATCCTTCCCTGGGAACTCACTGGGTTAGCTCTGCATCTCACCCCCCATATACCTGGCCCTGGATAGTAAAGTCCTGGTACTCTGCTCTATACACCCACCCAGATCCTGCCTTCCCTTCACCCTTTGTCCTGCTGGGCCCACTGTTTCAGGTGAGTATTGGGCCAGAGTGTGGGTTCAGCAACCCCTCCAACTCCGGAGAACTTCCTGTGTCTGCTTTGAGCACAGTGGACCCACCTATCCATGCCGGGTCACCATGAAGACCCATCCACCTGATCTTTGGACCCCAAGGCCTGCCCTCTGCTGGAAGAGAGACCTTCAAGATAGCTTGGATCTTCCAGAGTTGCAGACATCAATCTCCTGACCCCTATACACCCACCGAGAGAGCAGGGGAAAGATAGATAGACAGACAGACAGACAGACAGACAGACAGACAGATAGATAGACTCCTCATGCATTCACTGGAAGAAGTGATGGGAATATGGCAATACAAGAAAACACCCAACAATAGAAAGACCAGTATGACACCACCAGAATGTAGGTACTTCACACAAACTAGACCAGAGCACACCAAAGCAGAAGAAGCAGAAAAGAATGACTTAAAAAATAACTTCATAAAAATGATAAAGTCCCTCAAAGATGGTACGAGAAAAGCCCTTAAAGAAATGGAATAAAAAACAAACAAAAAAAAATTGGAAAAAATAGAGGAAAAGACCAAGCAAAAATGCCAGAAATGAACAAATCTCTTAAGAAAGTAAAGAAAACCAAGAAAAAACAAACAGATGAAGGAAACAATTCAAACAGTTCAAGACTTGAAAACTGAAATAAGACAATAAAGAAAACACAAACGTAGGGAATGCTGGAAATAGAAGAACTGGGTAAATGACCAGGGGTACAGATGCAAGCATAACCAACAGAGATCCAAGAGGGAATCCTGGAGCTGAAGATAAACTAGAGGAAATAGATTCATTGACCAAGGAAAATCTTAAATCCAGCAAATCCTTACAACAAATCATCCTGGAATTGTGTGACACCATGAAATGGCCAAACCTAAGAATCATAGGCATAGAAGAAGGTGAAGAAGCCCAGCTCAAAAGTGCAGAAAACATATTCAACAAAATCATTGAAGAAAACTTTCCCAATCTGAAGAAGGACATGAAAGTACAAGAAGCATCCTATACACCAAATAGATGGGACCAAAAAAAAAAAAAAAACTAAAAGTAACAAACAAACAAAAACAGGTTCCCTCCTAACATAATAATTAAAAGACCTAACATATAGAATGAAAAAATGATGTTATGTGCAGCGAAGGACAAAGCCCAGAAGGCCAGGTAACATATAAAGGCAGACTTATCAAAATTTCACCTAACTTCTCCATGGAAACTCTCAAGGCCAGAATGACTTGGATAGATGTTCTCCAAATACTAAGAGACCATGGAAGCCAGCCCAGACTACTATACCCAGCAAAACTCTCAATCACTGTAGACAGAGAAACAACATATTCAATGACAAAGCCAGATTTTCACAATATATATCCATAAATCCAGCACTACAGAAAATTCTGGAAAAAAAAACTCCAACCCAAGGAAGTCAACTACATTCACAAAGACATAGGCAATAGATAACCCCACTTTACTAGAACTCAAAAGAAAAAGCAGGGCAAATATACTGACAGTACCACCGACAACAACAAATCTAAAACAAACAAGAATTAACAACCAATGGTCCTTACTTTCCATCAACATTACTGGACTTAATTTGCCTATAAAAAGGACAGGTTAACAGAATGGATATGAAGACAGAATCCATCCTTCTGTTGCATACAAAAAACACATCTAAGCTTCAAAGACAGAAATTACCTCAGGGTAAAGTGTTGGGAAAAGATCTTCCAATCAAATGGACCCAAGAACTAAGCAGGTGTAGTTATCCTAATATCTAACAAGTTACACTTCAAACCAAAATCAATAAAAAGAGATGAAGAATGTCATTTCACATTCATCACAAGAGAAATTCATCAGTACAAAGTCTCAATTCTGAACATCTATGCCCCAAATACGAAGGCACCCAAATTATTAAAAAAAAAAAAAAATGATACTAAAACCCAAAGCTCACAAAATACCTCACACACTCATATTGGAAGACTTCAATACCCCACTCTCACCACTAGACAGGACCACCAGACAGAAACTTAAAAAAGAAACAAAAGAACTAACAGAAGTGCTGTCCCAGTTGGGTTTAACAGACATCTATAGAACATTCCATCCAATCACAAAAGAATATATCTTCTTCTCAGCTCTCTAAAATCAAGCACATATTAGGCAACATAACAAACCTCAACAGAAAAAAAAAATTGGGATAGCCCCCTGTATCTTATCAGACCACCATGCTTTAAATGGGATTTAACAACAACAAAAATTACAGAAAACCTACAAACTCATGGAAACTGAATAATGCAGAATTGTACCATTCCTGGGTCAAAGAAGAAGTAAAGAAAGAAATTAAAGAATTCCTAGAATTCAACGAGAATGAAGACACGACATACTGGAACTTATGGGACACTTTGAAAGCAGTGCTATGAGGAAGTTCATTGCACTAAGTGCCCATATGAAGAAAATGGAGGATAGTCACATTAGAGAATTAACAGCACAACTGAAAGCCCTAGAACAAAAAGGAGCAAACTTATCCTGGAGGAGTAGATGCCAGGAAGTAATCAATTTGAGGGTTGAAATCAATAAAGTAGAAACTAGGAAAACAATACAAAGAGTCCACTTAACGAAGAGGTGGTTTTTCAAGAATATCAACAAGATAGAAAACCCTCTATCCAAACTAACCAAAAAGCAGAGAGAGAACATGCAAATCAACAAAATCAGAAATGAGAGGGAGATAAACCAGACACTGAGGAAGTCCAGACAACTTTTAGGTCATACTTTGAAAACCTGTATTCCACAAAATATGAAAATTCAAAGGAAATGGACAAATGTATGGATAGCTATCATTTACCAAACTGAAATCAAGAACAGATAAGAACGATAAATGGACCTATAACCCATAATGAAATAAAAGCAGTTGTCAAAAGCCTCCCAACCAAACAAAAACAAAACAAAACAAAAGAAAACAAAAGACCAGGGCCAGATGGCTTCACTGCATAATAGAAACAGAAGGTTAATTACCAAAGTTTTTTTTATGAGGCTTCAATTACTTTGGTACCCAGCCACACAAAAACACAAGTAAGAAAAAGAAATACAGACCAATATCACTCATGAACATTGTATCAAAAATACTCATTATCAAATACTGACATATCAAATCTAAGGACACATCAGAGGAATCATCTTCCGTGACCAAGTGGGCTTTATCCCAGGGGATGCAGGAATGGTTCAACATACAAAATCTACCAATGTGATTCACTATATAAACAAACAGAAAACGAAAAACCACATGGTCATCTCATTAGATGCTGAAAAAGCATTTGAAAAAATCCAACACCCTTTCATGACAAAGGTCTTGGAGTGATCAGGGATAACAGGAACATACCTAAACTTAATAAAAGCAACATACAGCCAACCAGCAATCAACATCAAAAGGAATGGAGAGAAGCTTAAGGAGATTCTTCTAAAATCAGTAAAAAGATAAGGCTTTCCACTCTCTCCATATCTCTTCAATATTGTACTTGAAGTTCTAGCTAAAACAATAAGACAACAAAAGGAGATCAAGGGGATACAAATTGCAGATGACATGATAGTTTATACAAGTAACCTGAAAAACTCTACAGCTACTTCTGTAGCTGATAAACACGTTCAGCAAATTAGCAGGATACAGATTAACTCAAAAAAATCAATAGACCTACTATATACAGCAATAAACTGCCTGAGAAAGAAATCAGAGAAACATCACCCTTTACAATAGTCACAAAAAACACAAGTATCTTGGGTAACACCAAACAAGTGAAAGCCTTATGGCTAGAACTTTGTGTCTTTAAAGACAGAAATTGAAGAAGGTACCAGAAAATGGAAAGATCTCCCATCCTCTTGGATAGGAAGGTTCAATATAGTCAAAATGGCAATCTTTCCAAAAGCAATTTACAGATTCAATGCAATCCCTATCCACATCCCAGCACAATGCCTTACTGACAGTGAAAGGATAATACTCAAGTTTATATAGAAAAACAAAAGACCCAAGATAGCCAAACCCACCCTGTACAGTAAAAGAAATTCTGGAGATATCACCATCCCAGACTTCAAGCTCTACTATAGCACTATAATCCTGAAAACAACTTGAATTGGCACAAAAATAGACAGGTAGACTAATGGAATTGAATTGAAAATCCTGATATTAACCTATGAACACCTGATTTTTGCCAAAACAGCTAAAAGTATCAATGGAAGGAGAAAAGTATCTTCAACAAATGGTGCTGTCACAACTGGATGATGGTGTGTAGAAGACAGCAGATAGACCCATGTCTATTGCCATGCACAAAACTTGAGTCTAAATGCATAAAAGACCTGAACATGAATCCAGCCACACTGAACCTCTTAGAAGAGAAAGTGGGAGGTACCCTTGAACAAATTGGTAATGCAGAACACTTCTCCTGAACACACCTCAGTAGCACAGACACTGATATTGATAATTGATAAATGGGACCTTTTCAAACTGAGATGCTTCTGTAAGGTAAAGGACACAGTGGACAAGACCAACCGGAAGCCCACAGACTGGGAAAAGATCTTCACCAACCCTTCATGTGGCAGAGGGCTGATCTCCAAATTATACAAAGAACTCAAGAAACTAGTCAACAAAACACCAAATAACCCTATTAAAAGATGGGGTACAGAACTGAAGAAAGAATTCTCAATAGAGGAAATCAAAAAGGCAAAAAGACACTTAGAAAGTGTTCAACATGCTTAGCTATCAGGGACATGCAAATCAAAACAACTTTGAGATACCATCTTATTCCTGCCAGAATGGCTAAAATGACAAACACCAATGACAACTCATGATGGAGGGATGTGGAGAAAAGGGAACACTCCTCCACTGTTGGTGGGATTGCAAACTCGTACAGCCATTTTGGAGATCAGTATGGTGGTTCCTTAGGAAAATGGGAATTAGTTTACCACAGGACCCAGCAATCCCTATCTTTAGGCATATACCCAAATGATGCACATGCATGCAACAAAGACTTGTATTCAACTATATTCATAGCAGCATTATTTGTAATAGTAAGAACCTGGAAGCAACCTAGATGCCCCTCAAATGAAGAATGGATAAAAAATGTGGCACATCTACACAATAGAATACTACTCTGCAGAAAAACATAATGAAATCTTGAATTACCCAGGCAAGTGGATGGCACTTGACGAAACAATCCCTGGATGAGGTAACACAGCACAAAGAGGAACATGGTATGTACTTGCTCTTTTATGGGTTTTAAACATAGAGCAAAGGGTCACAGCCTATAATTCACACCACCAGAGGAACTAGGATACAAGGTGTATTCTAAAGATTCATATACTGTCCCTCACAGGGGGGGAAGAGACAAGTCCCTCAGAGTTATGGGAAGTGTGGGGGCGTGAATGAAGAGAGAGTAGAAGAAAATGAGGGGGAGGAAAGGAAAACAAGTGTGACCAGGAAGATTGAGCCCGGTTAGGAATAGAAGACAGGAGAGAAAAGAGAGACAGACAGACAGACAGACAGACAGAGAGAGAGAGGGAGAGAGAGAGAGAGAGAGAGAACTTAAAAGAGGAGCCAATATTGGTTTGAAGATAAAATTTAACATAAAGAAATGTCTAGAGAACTACAAGACTGCCACCAACTAACAATTTGAGCTTCTGTGGAAAGGCCTACCATAAATGCCCTTCCTGGATAGTGAGATCAACAACTAACTTCTCCATGGGCCCTCATCAAATGCCAGTTGGAAACAGGAGCAAACACCCACACATAAACACTGAGTAGAACTAGAACCCAGATGCAGATGAAGAGGACAACACCAGGCAGAAACACATAGAGACAGCTTACCTGAACGAGGAGGAGCTAAGGGCCATCAGACTGGTAGCTGGGAAGCCAGCATGGAACTGACTCCGGCCCCCTGAACATGGGTCTCAGCCAAAGGACTGAGCAGTCTAAAGAACCTCAGACAATGGAGCCAGGATGTATCCCTTGTGCACAAATGGACCTTGCTGACACATCCCCCATGGGATACCTGCCTTAAGCTAGAGATAGGAAAGCCCGAGTCCAATTTCACATGACCTGTCAGATCTACATGACCCCAACTGGATGGCATTCCCCTACATAAGGAATTGGGGTGGTGGATGGGAGGGGGGTGGTTAGTGCTAAATGTGAGGGGGCAGAGGAAAAAGAGGGGGGAGGGATATGAAACTGGGGTCAACATGTAAAATAATAAATTAAAAAAAATCTTTGACTCCAAAATTTAAGTTCAAGGACAAGTTACTTGGGACAAGGATTTCTATTTTTCTTTCCACAGAAAATAAAAAGCTTGTTCTACTAGACTAATGTGGTTTGATCAAGCCAGACCGCCTGAAACAGAGTACGAAGTGATCCTACATTAAAAACAGCTGGACAAAGCACTTTGCAGAATCCAGCCAGGATTTCTGCATCTTCTTCGAATCCCCATGACATCGACCCTTACTAGCAGGAAGTAGTTTTTAAGAATGCCGAAATTCCCAAATATCTATAAATATTTGTTTCATTTTTTAAATGGACTTGGTTATATAAAATAAACAAGAAAAAAAAGAAAGAAGTATTGTTGTCCTGACTTTACTGAGTCAACAACACCCAATGCAAAGCCTCAGCCAGGGCAGCACATCCCCTCCCCTGTTCAGAAAGTTAAGGAGACTGAAGAATGGATCACCCAATGCAAGTACAAAAAACAAACTCAAGAATTGACCTGTGCTTTAAAAACAACAGTACAGGCATTCATCATGTGAGTGAAAAGGATAAAAACAGCCATAATTCTAAGAAAATGTGAATGGGAAAATTTATCATCTGCCTTTCCTATCTAACACTTTCCTATTATTTTATACTATGTATTTATGTTTTGCTTTGATTTTTAAGACAGGCTCTGTCTGTGTGTCCCAGCCTTGTCTTTAATTCATGATCTCCCTGCTTCAGTCCTTCTAGAACTGGAATCCTGGTGTTCATGGTCAGGAGCAGTCTTTGTGGGGCTGCAATCTGAGCCAGCCAAGCTACCCCAAGTCCATACCTGAGTGAGGGAGTGGACAAGGGAAAGGCTACTCTAGAGACAATAAAGAAAAGACAGAGAGACAGAATAAGGTCAAGATGACAGATCAGGCAATACTGAAATGCCAAAAGTTTATTTTTCACCACTCTTATATACCTTAACCAAAAAGCAGAACACAGTATCATGTATATGGAACAAACAAACTTTTCTTCCTCCCTTATTATAAGGGTCAGTAACACACCTTTGCTCCAAACTTCTTGTTCCCTAGCCTTGAGGTCAGGGTAGCCACACCTCAGATTCAGATCTGTTGTTATTTAGACTAAGACAGACAAACTTCCTACTTTAAACCCACCTTTGACCTTTGGGTGGTAAGACTTCCTGAGACAGCTTTGAACTCTCTGTTCTAGTGCCAAGATGGGCACAAGTGCACCCCACAGTGCACCCCATGGCCAACCAAATATTTTATTCATTGTCAGCTATGTTCTCACTTTGAATTTCTCTCCCTCACAATTTCTCTCTCTCTCACTCTCTGTTACTTTTTTTTTTTGTTCGAGACAGGGTGTGTCTTAAGCCTGGCTGTCCTTGTACTGAGACAGCCACTTGCCTCTGCCTTCCAAGCTCTGGTATACTTCCTACCTGTCAAGCAGTTAATTTACAAGTACGTGCTAGATCATACACATATGTTTTGTACAATTTATTTTGATCTCATTATTTTCTAAGCCATAGGGAATATAGTTATTTCTTTGCCTGAGCATCATAATAATGACTTTGTGTCATGCCAAAAAAGGACATGGCAGGGGGTTTATAGTCACATCCTAGCTTAATCTTCCAGTGTTCTCTCCCCTCTAATAGTATTCCAGTGCCCCTTTTTGCCTTTTTGCTTCCTCTTCCTGGAATATCTCTTTTCTGCTCAAGTACAAAGAAGGGGAGAGAGAACAGCCTTAGTTATGTGAAACTGCGCCTAGGAAGCTTCTTATATGATGAAGGGTGAACAGCCA